>NC_086378.1:3543350-3846282 GCF_036588685.1 Mytilus trossulus
TGAACATCCTAATACAGACCTAAACATTATAAATATTCTTAACACGAAACATTGGAATAAATATCTTTAACATGAAACATTGGAATAAATATCTTTAACATGAAACATTGGAATAAATATCGTTAACACGAAACATTGGAATAAATATCGTTAACATGAAACATTGGAATAAATATCTTTAACATGAAATATTGGAATAAATATCTTTAACCAGAACATTGGAATAAATATCTTTAACCAGAACATTGGAATAAATATCTTTAACATGAAACATTGGAATAAATATCTTTAACACGAACTATTGGAATAAATATCTTTAACATGAAACGTTGGAATAAATATCTTTAACACGAAACATTGGAATAAATATCTTTAACACGAAACATTGGAGTTATTATCTTTAACACGAAACATTGGAATAAATATCTTTAACATGAAATATTGGAATAAATATCTTTAACAAGAAACATTGGAATAAATATCTTTATCATGAAACAATGGAATAAATATCTTTAACATGAAATATTGGAATAAATATCTTTAACCCGAAACATTGGAATAAATATTTTAACACGAAACATTGGAATAAATATCTTTAACATGAAACATTGGAATAAACATCTTTAACACGAAACATTGGAATAAATATCTTTAACATGAAACATTGGAATAAATATCTTTAACATGAAACATTGGAATAAATATCTTTAACATGAAACATGAAACATTGGAATAAACATCTTTAACACGAAACATTGGAATAAATATCTTTAACATGAAACATTGGAATAAATATCTTTAACATGAAACATTGGAATAAATATCTTTAACATGAAACATGGGAATAAATATCTTTAACATGAAACATTGGAATAAATATCCTTAACATGAAACATTGGAATAAATATCCTTAACATGAAACATGGAATTACCATGAAACATTGGAATAAATATCCTTAACATGAAAAATGGGAATATATATCCTTCACAGGAAACATGAGAATAAATATTCTTAACAGGAAACATGGAAATAAATATATGTTACATAATACATATGAATATACATAACAAGTTAGAAACATGGGGATAAATATCCTCAACATATTCAATTCAAATTGATATTGAAAACAAAAATCCTACAGGAACAATGGGAATTAACATCAAATGAATAAAACATAGAAATATATATCTTCAACAGGAAAAATTGGAACAAACCTGAAACATGAAAACAAGGACATATACCTTTAACATTTGGATAATTATCTTAATCGTGAAAGCACTTAAGAATAGTACTCAAAAGTCTTTAAATGTCTATTATATGAATAAAACCAAAAATAAAATCCATTTGATCGAATTTAAAGGTCTTACAATTCTTTTTACATAGACAAGACCCTAAATTAAAAATAAAGGCATAAAAAACATGACCGAAATACAATAAAAACAATTATTAATTAAAAAATAATATTATTTCACTTGAAATATCTGTAGTTAAGAATTATACTTTTATGTTATTTTCTCCTTATAACTTGAACGTATTTCAGACAATTCCGGTTATAAATAAACTCATCATAGATACCAGGATTGAAATTTTGTATCTGCGCCAGACACTCGTTTCGTCTACAAAAGACTCATTAGTGACGCACGATAAAAAAAAAATAAAAAGGCCAAAAAAAAAATGCGAAGTTGAAGAGCATTGAGGACCAAAAATTCCTAAATTTTTTGCCAAATACAGTTGAGGTAATCTATCCCTGAGGGAGAAAAGCCTTAGTATTTCAAAAATTTTTGTAAACAGTTAATTTATAATTATGACCATCTCAATGATAATTCATGTCATTACAGAAGTGCTGACTATTGGGCTGGTGATACCCTCGGGGAATAAAAACTCCATCAGCAGTGGCATCGACAACTAATCCATGGTTTATCCTAGAAGTTCATTTAGTCAGGAAACATGTGAAAGTGAACAAGCTTGTTTGAGTCAAACTTCAAATTCTTCTATTTGTAAATCCTTGAAGCTGGAAGCCTTTAACAAATTTCTCTGTTTTCGAGAGATCAATATTTTTGTTTTGTAATGAAATTCATTTTGCAATTAGTATTTTAAGAAATCTTTTTGTGCTTTAAAAAATGCAACAATGTAACTGGGAGTAGTTAAGTCGATATAAAGTAAGTAAAATACGTGTATTAAGAATGCTTACGTTTCTATATTGCTGTTCATATAGCTTGGTCTATAATGATTTACTTTAATATTTACTATGATATCTCAATGGCTATATTTAAAAATATTGGTTGATTTTGTTTGCTGGTTTATCTTTTAAAAAGCAGTTATAACTAGATTTGTAATTGCAAGCAATAACGGATGGCACTCTTCCCCTATTGCCAGGGTAACGGCAGCCAATTCACAAAGGTCATAAATACATGAAGTAGTATGGCTCTCACAGAGTTTGTCAGCATTCAAATAAAAAACCCTGATACAGGGTTTTTTTGTCTAATTCTTATGGTTAAGTTCAGTGAAAGAACAAATGTACATGAGTATTTCATTCTGTGTAAATATATCATGACAGTTTATATTGTTTGTAGAATTAAGGTTATTATAATCTGATTTTTGATATGATTTTAGGATTAAGTCCCAGCTGTTAAAGAGTTGCAAGGTCAGATAAATGATATCAGTAGAGACACACAGCAGAGATATATAGAAAACGCTAAAAGGTGCTTAGATGTAATGTGCAACACCATTTGTCCTGGAGGAGATGAATTTTTTTAAGTCAGTTTTATTGAGAGAAGATGTAACAGATAAAAGCGAGAAGGTGACCTTAGAGATACTGGTAGAAATTTACAAAAGGGCAGACACTTGGGACTTTCAGAGGCAGATCTTGTCAACTATTGCGGACCAAAACAGTTTTGATGATGTGAAGAAGGTAAAGGATAATTACTTAACACTGCAGACCGTATATCAATAGGAATTTGATTTATTTTCTTAAAATTAGTTTTTATTAAGCAAGTTACTTATTATAGCTTATGATTACCAGTTTTTAAAGGTCAGTTGATGTATAACATTGAAAAAAAACAATAAATGTTTAAAGTTATTTCTGATCAAGTTCGTCTTTTAGTTTTCTATGTTGTGTCTTGTGTACTTTTATTTGTCTGTCCTTTTTTTGTTAGCCGTGGCGTTTTCAGTTTATTTTCGATCTATGAGTTTGACTGTCCCTCTGGTATTTTTAGCCCCCCTTTTATTAGCTAATACTGACAAGACAGTTTACTGCTTTGATTTGAAAATAAAAAGTTGAAGGGTGAAATAACAGTTATATTATGGTTGTAAACACATAGGGTAAGAAAGCAATATATATTCTTATCATATGTTTCATTCAAATTCATATGTATCATGTGAAGATATAAAAAAAAAAAAATGTTAACCAAAAATATAAAATGTTTAGAATTTTTCCCTACTCTAAGACAAAATGCAAAATATCGATAAAAATCATCATTAAGGCAGAAAACTTCTGGTAAGAGTCGGTTGCCAGTTAAGGCCATGTTGACTTTTAACGTAATGTTTCTCTCTATCTATTATAGTTTGCATAAACTAAAAAAGTGGGTGAAAATCATCTTTTTAGGCTAATAAATCGAGTCAACTGACAATTTTCACCATGTTTGACATATTTAAAGATCTTATTGTACTTAGAATCTATGCTATTCACAACTTCGCTCTATAATGATTTCTGCCAAAAAAAAAATGGATAAAAATCATCTTTTTAGGGCTACAAATCCTATAAGGGATTAATTGGCGCTTCGTCCATGTTGAGTTATTTGTACATCTTATTTTGCTGACATTTTGTTCATTAAAATTTTATTTATCTATTATAGTTTCATTGCAAATTGAAAAAAATGATTCAAGTAAGCCTTGGAAAGGAAATAACTCAGGACTAAAAGGGTAAATCTTAGTGTTCTGGTTATTATTACTATTTAAAATGTCTCTCTATCTGATATAGTTCTTGTGATAATAACCAAAAACTGCAAAATTAACCAAAACCTCCAGGAACAATAACTTCAAAATAAGAAGTAGAATTCTGATAGACCTTGCCTGCTGATTAATTCTGTTCTGTCATATTTGTTCTTACTGCTTAAATTTTTGAGATAGGAGCCAAAAACTGTGCAATTTACTAAAATTTTATAAATTTCAGAGACAAAAACTCCAGATTTAATTTATCATATAAGTTTTTGAGTTATAAGCCAAAAACTGATTTTATCTCTATGCTCTATTTTTAGCAACAGCGGCCATGTTTGTTGCTACATCAAATCCCCGGGGACACAATTTTTAAACAAGATACCCCAAGTAACATTTAGGTAAAGTTGGTTACATTTGGCCATTTAATTTCAGATGAGAAGATTTTGGGTTGTTTTAAGTTGACGACGACGGACGATGTTGACGGACATTAAGTGATAGTAGCTCACTTGGTCTTTTAAAACCAAATGGGCTCAAATGCTATGCTAGTTTATGTACTCAGAACAATATTTTTTCTCAAAATACGTTTGTTAGGCATAAGGTATCCAAACTTTGTGAACATTTTACCTGTGAAACACAGTCGACAGCCGCGGCAACCATATCGTTATGCAACATTACTTAGGTAAATAACTAAAACAAAAATACCGAACTCCAATGTAAATTCAAACGTTATTAACAAACGGAACGAATGGAAAATAACTGTCATATTCCTGGATTTGTTTTAGGCGTTTCCAAAGAAAATGATCGGTTGAACCTGGTTTTTAGCAAGCTAACCCCCCCCCCCCCCCCCCAAACCCCCCAACCCCCTTATATGACAGCGGTTTTTGATTCCGTTATATCGACGAAATTTGGTTAGCAACCCAAAAAGACATAATAGCTTAATGTGACATTATTTATGATCCAGCAGTCAAAACTGTGTCAATATACATCCTAAACATACACTACACCTGACTAAAACAAAACATATGCTAACAAACATGTTGATATAGGCGGTAGACCCAGATTAAAAACATTTTGAAGTTAATATTATATTACTTACAGTATATACTATATACTTTCTCGATAAAGTCAAATTAAGTCAAAATATAAATACAAGGAACAACAAAATTGAAACAAAACTTTAAAATCCTCTTGCGTCCGAATCGCAAATCAGGGTCACACGCACAAGGAACGGCCAAAGTAAAAAATACTATAGCAAGAGCTTCCGAATAATTAAAGACCCCGTTTACACTAGTAAAAAATCGATCTTTAGTCAATAATATTCAAACTAGATGCATTTCTTTATGCTTCCAGTTGCTGACCTTGGGCAATATTCTTTTTGTATTTTGCCAGAAAGAAAGCACACTTTACAAAACATCAAAACAGTTTGAGATTTTCGGGCATTAACATGCTAGGTCTTATGATTATACACTTGGAAGGGAGGATTTTCTATATAATATGTGAAAAGGGTCGCTGTAGTATGTAACTATTTGCTGCTTCATGATATGGTTTATACTGAAAATGTGTTATATACACAGGAAAAAGTGCCACGCATGTTTTACATATATTTTACATACGTAAAACATGCGTTTGGAAACGCATGGGAAATGTCTTTTTCCTACCACGCATGTATAACACATGTTTTAAACATGTGTTATACATGAACGCATGTTTACGCATGAAAAATACATGTGCTGTAAAACGCATGTTAAAAACGTGTGTTATTCATGCGTTTTACACAGGAAAAATATATGTTATGTTAAACACATGTTTCAAAACCATGCGTTAAACATGTGTTGTAAGAAACATGTGTATAACATGCGTTTTAAATGATGCGTATAACATGTGTGAAACAAACATGCGTATAATGCATATATTTCAAATCATCCATAAAACCTTTGTCAAGTTAACTTGTTCACATTCCATATGTTCCACAAAACCAAGACGACTTCTGTTTACTTTTGAAGGCTGTTCCCTGAACATATAATTGCTTTAATCAGTTTAATTTGGACTCTGTTGGGTAGTTGTCCAATTGGCAGTCATACAACATCTTTTTATGTTATTTTGACCACAAATCTCCTTTCAACAAGCAACATCAGTATCACATTACAGACAAGACTTCACTTTTCATTAGTCTTTAAAATTGTCCTGTTTGAATACACCAATAAACAAAAGAAATATCTGTAA
Organism: Mytilus trossulus; assembly: GCF_036588685.1. Lineage (NCBI taxonomy): Eukaryota > Metazoa > Mollusca > Bivalvia > Mytilida > Mytilidae > Mytilus > Mytilus trossulus. Next base: position 3,549,511 of record NC_086378.1, read on the forward strand.
CACCATTTTCATGTTTCTAAAACCTTTATCAAGTACATTTTTGACACTAAGATGTTTGAAAAGACCATGATATGAAATATTTGATGGAATAAAAAGCGACAATCTTTGGTCTCTGCAGTTTCATTGGCAGTTATACCACAACTCTTTTATACAGAGGTCAAAATTATCTTAAATGAATTTTGTGGAATGTTGTACATGTATTTGACAATTTATGTTAAAATGTTACTTATGGTTAAACTTTAACGTACACATTTGTTGACTTATGCATATAATACATGTAATATGAAAAGGAAAACCCAAAAAGTGTATTAAATGTTTCCTTTAGCATCAATTTAAATACAATTTTGAAGTTGTGTCCCTTGCATGTTTAATGATCTGAGATTGTATAATTTTTTAAAACATATTATATGAAAAAGTCAATAAATCTGCTTCAGAATCTCATTTATATTTTTTTTTCTCTGTTGTCTATTTGTTGCAGAATATAAATTTGAAAAAAACTTGGATTTTGATTTCACTCTACTTTTATTTACAGCATTCTCAAAACTTTACAATCAACTTTTTATGTTTTTGTTGTTGACATAATAACATTTAATATCAATTGAATGTTCTTTCTTCTAAATGTCACTCTTCTTGAAGTTGTCTTTATCTGAAAAGAAAACAATAATATTCATAATCATACATTTAAACTTAATTTGATTTATTCCCATATACTGTAAGTTGTTAGTTTTAAACATAATGAAATAACCTCAGTGACTTAAAACATGCTTTTCTGTCTCATTTTTGTCTCTTGTGGAGAGTTGTCTCATTGGCAGTAATACCACATTTACTTTTTTTTTCTTTTCTCCTTTTGATATAACATATTTGAATAAAACTGGAAAGTATTTTATAAATATAAATATTTGTTATGCTATCAGTAAATTAAAACCAAACTAAAGATTATTGTTATACACAAATGTATGTTTACCAGTTTTACAAAATGTTGATACCCATATTTTGGCATTTTATAAGATCATGTTCTTATCCTATGATTAATGGCGGTATATTCTTCAAATCCATTAGACATGTTAGATGTTTACTGATTAAGTCTTAGACACATGATTTTTGGTTTTACGTTTGGCATGAGTTTTGCTTATTTTTTAATTCTTCTTCAATGGTCTCTGGTAATGCTGGTGGAAAGTAATGACTCATTGGCAATCATACCACATCTTCTTATTTTTATATTAAAAAATTGTAGCTAAAAATTGGGCACAATGAATATTTGTACATGTGATTAGGTGTCGCTCACCTTGGTCTATGTGAATATTAAACAAAGGAAACAGATGGAATCATGATAAAATTATGTTTTGGTGATGGTGATGTGTTTGTACATCTTAATTTACTAAACATTCTTACAGCTAACAATTATCTCTATCTATAATGAACTTAGTCCAGTAGTTTCAGTGAAAAATGATAGTAAAAATTTACAAATTTTATGAAAATTATTCAAAATTGACTATAAAGGACACTAATATACTGTCCGATTCATCTGAAAATTTCAGAGCAGATAAATTTTGTCCTGATAAACAACTTTACTCCATGTCAGATTTGCTCTAAATGCTTTGGTTTTGATGTTTTAAGCCCCAAACTGCATTTTACCCCTATGTTCTATTTTTAGCCATGGCGGCCATCTTGGTTGGATGGCCAGATCACCGGACACATTTTTCAAACTTCATTCCCAAGAGATGATTGTGGTCAAGTTTGGATAAATTTAGGCCAGTAGTTTCAAAGGAGAAGATTTTTGTAAAAGATTATTCAGATTTACGAGAAATGGTTAAAAATTGAATATAAAGGGCAATAACTCCTAAAGGGGTCAACTGATCATTTTGGTCATGTTGACCTATTTGTAAATCTTACTTTTCAAGATAATAACCAAAAACAGCAAAATTTCCTTAAAATTACTAATTCAGGGACAGCAACCCAACAACAGGTTATCCGACTTGTCTGAAAATTTCAGGTCAGATAGAAATTGACCTGTTAAGCAATTTTACGCCTGTCAGATTTGCTCTAAATGCTTTGTTTTTTGAGTTATAAGCCAAAAACTGCATTTGACCCCTATGTTCTATTTTTAGCAATGGCGACCATGTTTGTCGATAGATCAAAACTTCGGATACAATTTATAAACAAGATACCATAAGGAACATTCAGTTAAAGTTTGGAAGTATTTGGCCTAGTAGTTTCAGAGGAGAAGATTCTTGAAATAGTTTACGACGACAGACGATGACGGACGCCAAGTGATGGCATAAAAACAATCTATTGCAATACAAAATGTAACCACAACTGATCTTTTTACTTAGAAAGTCGAACAGTTTTTAAGTGTTACATGTATTACCATAAGATGTTAGTTGAAACTTTTCATTCATTTATTTATAGGTATTAAATACCCATGAAACTTTAACAACTGCAATGTGTTAGGAAAAGAAAGGATTGCAAGGATTAAAACATTTTTTTTTTTCAAATCTCTCTCCAAATATTACATAAATATAACTATATATTTAAACACATACCTACTTTTTTGGCCTACAGAAGTCCATTCTATGAAAATATCCTTTGGTTATGTATGCTTGGCTTTCCAGAAACTCCTGTAACATAAATGAAATAAAATGAAGTTTTGGATAAATTCTTTATTAGATGTCATTTTGTATTAATTATGAACATGGTAAAGGTACAAATAGTTTCAATTCACTCTCAATGACAGTGTTTTTCCATAAAGGGTTACAGCTAATTTCCTAATGCATGCATATGAAGTGCAAAATTATGGTTAGCTTGCTTGCTTTGTTTGTATATTTTGCAAACATATAATTAGGATAACACCCAATTGAATTCAAATATAATATATATACAGGTTAAAATATGCCTTAGTATACATAATTTGTTTAAAGATGTCAATCTTATTCACAAAGCTTGTATAAACAATTATACAAACAAAGCAAGCAAGCAAGCCAACCAAAGTTTTACTTTGCAAGCAGAAGGAAATCAGCTGTAATACATGCCGTTTTTTCGTTTGAATTGTTTTACATTGTCTTATCAGTGTTTTGCCTTTTCTAGCTGACTATGCGGTATGGGCTTTGCTCATTGTTGAAGGCCGTACAGTTACCTATAATCTAATTTAATTTAAATATATTTATTTATAGTGGATTGGGAAACAAGTTTTGCAACTTATATTAATCCCTTTCCACTTTACGGGTGCGAGTGCTGCCTTGTAGCGGCATTAGCCTACTCTTTTTCGAAATCTACAAGGGTGTCTTTAACGTGCAAGAGATATGGCTCTCTCTTAACACGGGTCAGCCATTTATCGTCCCCTTCCGACAGACTATCATCGTTTTCTCAAGACCATACTTGCAAATGGTGTCAAGGGTGTCTGAGTTATTTTGATCTTTTGTAGATAGTTGTTTCATTGGCAATCATACCACATCTTCTTTTTTATATGTCGTTCATCATGTTCCTTCCTTTAAGACATCTCTAAATAAAACACTGATTCACTATAAATATTTGGTTTATCAAAACGTCAGATTTGTCCATTTTCATTATTTTGTTTTTTAAATTAAATATGCTTAATTTCACAAGATTTTAAAGAAAATTAGTGGGCAATGTCTCCATGGGACACAGATGAAGCCCCCTCTTGCATATATATACATGTATGTATAATGTTATAATTAAGGGACATAACTCCAAAACAGTAAAAGTAACTTCCAAAATTTGTACTTGATCTGTATTTAGTGGTAATTATCATCAGATCATGGTGACGGAATGTGTCACTGACTCACTGTAATTTTCATAATATTTGGTTAAACAATTTTACCCCATGTCAGATTTGCTCTAAATGCTTTGTTTTCAGAGATATACATTATTTGTAAGCCAAAATCTATATTTTACCCCAATGTTCAATTTTCCATACAAGGGGGGTTAAATTACAATACTACTTTGCTGAACATTATTGCTGTTTACAGTTTACCTCTATCTATAATAATATTCAAGATAATAACCCAAAACAGCAAAATTTCCTTAAAATTACAAATTCAGGGGCAGCAACCCAACATCAGGTTGTCCGATTCATCTGAAAATTTCAGGGCAGATAGATCTTGACCTGATAATCAATTTTACACCATGTCAGATTTGCTCTAAATGCTTTGGTTTTTGAGTTATAATCCAAAAACTGCATTTTACCCCTATGCTCTATTCTTAGCCATGGTGGCCATCTTGGTTTATTGGCCCGGCTCACCGGACACATTTTTTTAAGACTAGATACCCCAATGATGATTGTGGCCAAGTTTGGTTTAATTTGGCCCAGAAGTTTCAGAGGAGAAGATTTTTGTAAAAGATTACAACGACGGACGCAAAGTGAGGGGAAAAGCTCACTTGGCCCTTCGGGCCAGGTGAGCTAAAAATCTCGCACCATAGAAAAAATATACTTACCATTGCTGAATTTTACTTGAAACATTTACCAGGCGTCTTCCCTTGCCATTTTCTTCACCATTTGTGGAACTTTTTAAAAATCCTCATGTTCCTGATATAGGGGAGGCCAAATTTGATAACTAGCCTAAAGGATAAAAAGAAATCCATTTCATAAAAATATTACAGAAACTATTTTCATATTAATTTACAATTACAGTGTTCATGTGAAAGCCAAAATGAAGTTTATAGATATAAGAAGATGTGGTATGAGTGCCAATGAGACAACTCTTCATCCAAGTCACAATTTATAAAACATGTAGAAGTAAACCATTAAAGGTCAAAGTACAGTCCTCAACATAGAGGTTTTTATAAATTTATAAAATCTGATAACTAAAAAAACCCAATATCTAAAATTATAAAAATTGTAAGGGATCTCATGTCAGAAGAAATAAACAATTCACCAAAATTTTTTGCAAAAAAAAGAAAACATTATTGAGTTATTGACCGAAAACTGGAAAATCAACCTTTTTTATGAATATAAAACCTGGTAACTCAGAAATGTAAAATGTAAAATTGAAAAAAATTGAAAGGGAGTCCATGTCAACAGATAAAAAAAAAATCACCAAAATTTCTTGCAAGTAGGAGAAAACATTTTTGAGTTATTGACTAAAAACTGAAGAATCATCCTTTTTTGATGAACAACCCTGTTACTCAGAAACTTAAAATATAAACTTTATAAAAATTGAAAGGGAGCTCATGTCAAATTCACCAAAGTTTTATGCAAAATGGTTAAAACATTTATGAATGCATGTCCAACATGTTGACCATGGACAGACGGACAACGGTATACCATAATACATACATGTATGTACTCCCATAAATGGGCGTATAAAAAAGAAGAAACAAGAAAAACTTATGAACTTAGTAACTACATCAACAAACAAAAACTACTAAACATCAGATTCCTGACAAAGGACAGGTGACACACAATTGCAGGGGGTTTAAACGGTACCAAACCTGCACCCTCATTAATTAATGTATATTGTTTTTTTAAATAGGATAACGAACGCCATTGACAGTAAAAGCTTGTCTGACCCACCTGTGAGGGTTTAACTGCTTCATTAATCTCTTTTTATACGACATATTTTGTGTGGTACATGTATAATGCTATTGTGTCGTTATTGCCAAATCTTTTTTTTTGTGGTAGTCCTTGAAGAAAATCTGCTGGTCCTCACTATCAAGTCTATTGAAAAATAATAAAATTGTGTCAGTCCTATGCAACATTTTGGTGGTTAAATCCTGAGGACTAACACTTTTCGCAAACTCTGATTATACATTTCAATGGTTATAAACAGATAAAAGAGGGACAAAAGACACCAGTCATAAATCGAAAAATAAACTGACAACTCCATGGCTAAAAATGAAAAGAACAAACAAGTGAAACTGCGAGCTACTGCTCACCGATGATACCCCCGCCGCAAGTGGATAATATAAATAGTGTAAAAATATGCAAGTGTTCAGTAAACAGGAAGTTGTCGAGTGATGAATCTGAAAACGCATCACACGGTATAGCTGACTTATATAAATCCTGAAACCACTCTGGACCAACTATATTTCTTTTAGTTTATATATAATCTATTCTTATCTATTATTGAGTATTTTTAAAAAGAGTTTTCCTACACAACTTCCTTTCGTGATGCTTCTTAAAATTTGATAGGTAATCTTTTAGATCCGATTTTATGTAAAGGAACAATAAATCCTTTAGCCCATATTTTAGGAAATTTTTCTGTTGTTAATACATCATGTACATTGTTAAATATCTTTACAAAACATTTAAGCAGATATGATTGGCTGCGCTTGAGCATCTCATTTATTATGGAGTCAAAGCTGCTTAATTTATTGGGTTTTTTTTAGTGATTCACAGGGGCTTGTTTAGTAGGCCAGACGAGCTTTTACTGTCAATCATTTTGTCAATAGCGATTTAATAAAAAAATGACAAAATTTCTTGAATTCCAAATTTTTAAAATGTTATTTAACTGCACAATATTGCGCAATAGATTTGTAAGATTTTGACATTGGCTTAGTGTCAGAAACTCATATTACATGTATGTCAAAAATTTGATCAGAATCCAAATTCAGAGCTGTATCAAGCTTGAATGTTGTGTCAATACTCATGGTACTAGCCCCAAATATTCGTGGTTCACCCTCAGCGGGTCGTAGAAAGCTGCCCCCTGCAAAGCACCTGGTTCTGTAATTTTATAATCCAATTCTCTGAAAATTTTAATTTGATATGACATTCTTAAATAAGATTCCTTTAAAGCCCATGATTTATGAATGTGTTCTTACCAGTCACCCCAGATTGAGAAACCAGATCAGGATATTCATTTTATGCCAGGTCACTTGTTTTCACAGTCCTCTAGTCTGGTGTTATGTATTGTTAGCATACCTGCCAACTGTCACTATTTATGGGGGATTTCCCCCATGAAGGCTCCAAAAAATAATTCTGAAAGATCAATTTTGTCCATAATTTTTAACAAAACAATTAATTCTAAAATGGCCATAGGCTTGTTAAAGTAAGGAGAAGCCAAAAAACAACTTTAAAATGTATTTTAAGGCCCCATTGAAGGTTTTGTAGGACTACATTATTTTACATTATAGCCATCTTGCACGTAAAAACCCCATGGGCATTTTGAAAAGTTGGCAGGTATTTCTTAGTACAAATGTATTACTTATAGTTCTGTAACTCTTTCTCCCGAAACCGCCACCTGCCATGTTATTATTCTTGTCAGGACTTTGATCTGGCAGACTTCCAAAGACTATTGGACTCTTTGTCCCTAGCTAGGAACTATAAGTATGATGTCACTCATTAGGTTCAGGAAAGTTTACTAATAGGATTTGAATTGAGAGGACGCTCATCCTATGGCTTCCACTTTAGGTACTGTTACAATAACATTAACAAGTAGACTAGCGGCAGCCTCACTGTATATTTATTTATGTATGGTATTGTATATAACTTATATTCAACCATATATATAATTTTTTTTTATGTCTTTTTAAATAAATATCTTATTGTTTACGTGCTTTGATAGTTTATCTCAGAACTTGGGAAGACAACAGGAATATTACGAAGCCAGTGTTAACTTCAGTCCGGTTTCACTCGCTACCAAAAAATGTATAGTTATCAAAGAGACATATACATTTCAATGGTTATAAACAGATAAAAGAGGGATGAAAGATACCAGAGGGACAGTCAAACTCATAAATCGAAAATAAACTGACAAAGCCATGGTTAAAAATGAAAAGGACAAACAATAGTTCCCACGACACAACATGAACATAGGAAACTAAAGAATAAACAACACGAACCCCACCAAAAACAAGGGGTATTCTCGGGTGCTCCGGAAGTGTAAGCATAAATGGTCATCTGGTTCTACTTTACGGTCTTAACTTAAGTTCGTGCATGTTTTTATAATTTACTCAAACTGGATAAATCACAGAAGATTGATTCGAGTGAAGTTCTACTGTGATATTCAAGTTTGGTATATGTTTACCCCCTTATTGATAGGATTTCAAACTCCGGAGTCCTGTGGATAAATAAATCAGTTTTGGAAATGGCATTTAAAAATCCTTCATGAAATGTTAATCGAATAAAATATTAAAGTTGAATTCTTACCCATCTTGTCTTTAGTGTCCTAGATTGAAAATATCCTACATTGTCCTAGCTGCATCTCATATATATCTTCCATAAAATTTGCGTTTTGCTTCACGAATCATGATGTCAATATCAGTGTCGTCTGTCTGAACGCTCGTTTATATAGATAGACGAAGAAATGAAACATTTGTGAGGAAGAAAGAGATTGTGAAGTTTATATTAGTATATTCGTAGATGAAGAAATTAAACATTTGTGAAAAAGAAAGAGATTGAGCTTCTTTTTTTTATTTTATTTTTTTTAAGATAAATAATATGTTCTAAAACACAAGGAAAAGTAATCTCATAATACAATAATTAAACGTAATACATAATAGATGATAAAATAAATATGTAAATAATGTTTATTTTTTTCTATCAATTTTAACTTTCTTGTCTCTAAAATTATTTTCTTTTGCATATTCTTTAAATATTTATTGCAATAATTAATTTTAATTAAAAAAAAATATGTTTTCTTGTCGCTAAATAGTTTCTTGTCGCTTGTTGTCGCTAAAATAATTCTTGTTGTCGCTTCTTGTCGCTTGTTGACGCTAAAATTCTTGTTGTCGCTAATTAGTGAGACCGCTCGTTTCCGGGTGAACCGTACGGGCTAATATTAAACCAAAGGCGAAGCATTAAAAATTCCATTTAAACGGCATTAAATGATTGAAATCCATGCGTAGATTTATAAGTAATAAAAACAAGTAAACATGATTAATAATTGTATGTAACCGATTGGACCTTAAAAAAAATATATGAATGTGGATTCCGTAATTTCCTCTGAGTCTCCATGCCAGTGTAATGGTATTTCCCGCGGTTATTTTTGTACAACTTATAAATAAAATACGGTATGCCAGTCCCCACTATGTACCTAACCGAATGAACAAATTTGCAAAGACTCACTCAGTGTAAGTATATCGATACGGTGAATTAATTAACATGAAAAAACTCTGTAATTTCTAAATAATTTTACTGGACACATAACACACGGGCACCTGGTAATTCGTCACCTTATTAAGGTCAAATCGGCACCTTTTTTCAGGACATTTCTGCAATTGATTTTTAACTGTCACCTACAGTGGCGGATCCAGAACTTCTTGTAAAGGGGGGGCGCCCGCTCAAGTCACGCTCCAGTGATTCCCTATATAAGCAACCAAATTTGTCCAACGAAAAGGGGGGGGGGCGTGCCCCCCCAGCGCCCCCTGGATCCGCCTATGACCTGATATCAAAAACTGTTTTCAACTTTAATTTGAAAGTAATTATTAGTTCTCTTCTCTACTGCAGTATATACAGATGAGGATAAAAAGAAGAGAAAACACTTAAATTTTATCATTGATTTTTTTTATATCCTGATTTTCCTGATCTTTTCAGTGGCGGGTCCATATTCTTCTTTATAATTCTTTCCTCCACTGTCTGGAGTACCACTACTTTTGTAGTGTAGCACGGATAAGCAACTGATTACTGTATACTGTAAGCAACTGTGTGCATGTGCAGGAATATTGTACAGTGAATATATGATCGGTGCACAAACCAGTATTATTTCGCCTAAAATATATTGTCCTAGATACTGGTATAAAGGATATCAACACAGCCTGGCGTACCCACCACCAATTTACAACGCAACGGCAGTTGGTCTTATCCAAAATGAGCTAAGGCTGCGATCCCAGCCAGAGCTCAATTCAAAACATAAACTTTAAAATAACTTAATGTTAAATCATTTTTGTAGACGTGCAGGAAACTGTTCCATCACCATACTATATACATTTGTGCTCCATATAAATCACACATGTTATGTCAATTATACACTAATCAATGTATATTACTTTAAAAGTTCATGCACTGTGGCATATACTAAAATCTAAAAACACTTCGTGTACCACCAAATTATCAATGTTACTGTGACAGTTTGTAACTCAACTTTGTATTGTTCATTCAAAACTGACCAATATGCACATTTTTTATTGGTACTTCACTCAGATTTCCTTTTACACTGCACCAGTAGCCTTATATCTCCTACTTCACTAAAAAAAAACACACAAGAAGTTAAGTTAGGGAGGGAATAAGTAGCTTACATAATATTTAATTTATCACCTATTTGGGACAAATATTTATTTATCCGAGTATAATTTCTTTATACCTTAATAGAAAAATCATTTCTTAACTTAATAGAACACTTAGCCATTTATCAACCCTTAAGTTTCCTTGCAACCTTAAATATAATTATTGCAATAAATAACAGGACACAGGGCTTACTTAACATTAAATTGTCATATTAAACCTTAAACTGTTAATTAACAGTAATTTAATAAATTACTTTATTGTATTTTAAACTATTAAATAATTTTAAATGACTTTAAATGACATTGCCATCCTAGCTGCCTACTAACTCCAGTATAGAACATCTTTTATGGTGCAAGACATATACCATTCCTCGTGTTATGGCCTCAATTTTCTCCATAGATAAGAAAGTCTGTATTAATATTGGAACTTGTGGACTAGAGACATCCAAAATCACTCTCAATAGCATTGAATTGTTTGAGAAGACTAAATTTCCTATTTCATGATTAAAGTCATAAAGCAGAGTTCTTAGCTTAGGAATAAATTCATTCCTCACAGTATCTGTACTAGCACATTGTAGCAAGAAATGTTCAGTATCTTCGATCTCATCCATACACAATGGACATATCGCACTTACTTCATACTTGTTAAATCTACTACGATTTGATTGCAGTGTATACACTCCTGTAAGTAATCTAGCTTTTACATTAGCTTTCATAATAGAAATAGAGTCAAGTCCTGTGTTGGCCCAAACGTTATGAACAGTTCCACAATTCATTGACATAGGATGCAAGAAGCGAAGAGTAGATTTGCCTTCTGCCATATTCGTTATCTTCTGTTTCCAGAATGTTTCTATTCTCTTTTTCACATAGATTTTCCAGCTTTCTCTATTTGGAATCGAGTTTAAAATGTCAAAAATAGATTCAAATTCATACAATGAGAGTATAGCGTCCACATATATAAACCAGCTATGAGAGGTGTTATCCTTCATCACAAGTTGTCTAATACAAATCTCCTTCTCTATATCATTATTTCGCACAATGTTACCAAAGTTCACTAAAATTTGTCTATGTAAAAACGCTTCTATTGGCATTTGGCCAGACAGAATATATATTGCTGCATCAGCGGTTCGTTCTGGCAAATTTTGCAGAATTTTAAGTTGTGATTTGTGAAAAAAGTTCAATTCATCCAATACCTTTCTGCTAAGTGTTACACAGTCTAGTCCAAAAATTAATCGTGGGCGAACATATGTATTCCATAGTTTGATGACTATATTTGGGTTGACTCCATTATATCCGTGCATACCTGCACCCATTAGCGAATAGCAGGTTCGTCTAGCTAATTTAATTCTTTCTGATACCAAACATTTTTCTTCTGAATTTCGATTAATTCCCACATGTCATGATGAGTATATGAAACAACATGTTCTATAGGTTTTTCATGTAAATAAAATTCACCCACACATTTTTCATTTCTTCTACTATTGAAAGTCATAATTTTACTTTTAGCTTCACTAATAAAATATCTATCTTTATTTGCAAAAAAGTTTCTTGTAAATTTAACATTGTCTGTAATGAAATAGCATCTTCCGCCAATAATACAATATCATCTGCGCATGCTGGTGAAGCAATATGTATCGTTCCAATACGGAAGCCCAAATGCTTGTTTTGATACCAATCTAATAATGGATTAATATAAAGTTTATACAGAGTAGGAGACAAAATACCTCCTTGTCTAACTCCCTGTTGCTCATCAAAAGCTCTTGAAAACTGTCCATCCCACTTAACCTTTGATCTCATTTGTTGATACCATTTATATACAACAAACCAATCCTCATCCTTAATTCCAGACTGAAAAAAATTTAACATTAAAGAGTCATGCCACACAACATCAAATGCTTTAGAGGCATCAATAAAGGCTACAAATACTTTCTTTTTACGATCCTTTGCATCAGCTAGCGCCTCAGTAAGCAATAAAGCTGCATTTGTTGGAGATACCCGTTTAGTAAAACCACGTTGCAATTTATTTTGAAGTCTATCTAAATCTGGTGAAATTTTCGACAAATGTATAGTCTCAAAAACTTTTCCCATTATACTACATACTGTAATTCGCCTTTAAGAATTTGGATCCTGCAAGGGTTTACCATGACTCTTGTGTATTGGTGTAATAATTCCAGACTGAAAAATTTCAGGTACATCTCTTTCTTGTAAAACACGATCAAAAAGAGCTTTTAAAATTATAGGTACTATTTGACCACCACATTTCACTCATTAGATTTAATTCGTCAGGTGACTTTCCATTTTTCATTTTGCTTATAGCTGCTGTAACTTCATCTAAAGCTGCATATTGCCTTCCCTTATTCCCTGAATTTTGTAGTGTCAAAATATGTTGTATATTACGCTTCACAATTTGATGCTGATGATCACAAAATGATGAACTTGTAGATAAAGTACTTAATTTTTCGAAATACGAGGCCCATCCATCCCTTATTTCTTCTGAGGACTCAAGATTTATGCCATCAATAACTAATTTAGTCAGTTTATTAACCTGTCCAGTTCTTTGAATATTAATAAGTTTGTAAAAGAGCTTCTGATTTGAAGTATACGAGTCCATTATTTCATAGTATAGTTTATATCTATTATTCGCATCCAGCTGCCTCTGAGCTTGTCGAAGTTTCTTTTTAGCCACTTTACAGTTCACCCATAGAGCGTTAGTTTCACATTTATTTCCCCCATCTTGTTTAATGTTTGTTGCATTGGCCATTGTGGTTGGAGACTGTTTACAACATGCTGTTGTTGTTTTTTGGGTTTTCTCCTGTACCTGGGTGGCCTTTTTTTCTTCACAGTCTTTTCTAAAAAAGATGTATCTGATTTTGCGGTATTGTCCTGCTCAGAAATGTTACATGAAGTATTTATCAAGTTGGTATCTACTGAGACCCTACTAGTAACTGGGTTTTGTGAGACGGTGTCCTGAGTACCCGAACAACACTCTGTCGCCTGTACCTTATACACTGGGATATCGGACCCTTCTTGAGACAGTGCATGACGATTATTAGAGCCATAATTGTTATTATTTATAACTATACTTTTATCACTATTTAGAAATTGTCCTACTTTGCTTTCTAACAGATTAAACCTGTGTTCAAGAATTTTGAGCTCACTATTAGAGTTATTGTTAGTGTTAATTTGAGAATTACACTCACTGTTAACATCCTGCACATTTTTAGCACGTTCACTTAATATAAGAGACTGTTCTAATTCTTCAATTTTCTTTTCCAAAGTATATATATATGATTGTGCTGCAGCTAATTTCTTACTTGTATCATTTAATGTTCGCTCTTTTACTTTGAGAGCTGATTCTTTATTAGCTAATTCACGCTCTTTAGCTTTTAATTGTTTTTCCTTATCAGGTAAATTGTCCAAAATTTTGGTATCACTATAGCAAATGTCAGTATTTATAGCTACGTCTATACATTTTCTATTAATATTTATTCGTCTTGGTAAGTTTCCAATGGACTTGGTAGTACTCACACTTTTACTCCTACTATTCTTTTTATCCCCAAGCTCCCTTGCATTTAAAACTTTCACTATGGACGGACAACTAATGTCATCTGTGCTATTAACGGACGGAGTATACTCCTCAGTTTCAGATCTATCAATATTGTCTATAGTTAATAAATCCCTACAGCTTGTACAAGTGTAATAATTATTCCCAGATTCAAGGCCCTTTCTATCTGAGGGTGATATGTTTTCACAAGCATAATGAGACCAGGCATTGCACCTATCACACAAAACTGCATTATCTGCACAATGTTTATCGCAAATCAGACAAATTTCGATTTCATCTATACTTAAGTTCATATCTATGGACCGACCTCTTCCTGGGACACTAATTGTGTCACAACCAATATTTGATGCTGCATCAGTGTTACTCACAAAGTTAGAAGAGTCAGTTACACTTTTTGAAACTTGTGCACTTTTGTCAGTTTCTAACAGTTCACAAATTTTTTCTCTCATTATTTTGTTCATATTACTAAAATCCCCTATCTTGTCAAGCTCACTAATAATAAAATGTAAGTGATCGGAATAGAAAGTTTGTAAATATCCACCATTCACACTAACAACTGAAGTCGTCAAATATAAGTTTATTCTGTATAATTTAACACCACCCTTGAATGCCACCAGAGATTCCTCTACCCTTGTTATATCATCTTTTGATAACCGGGTTACAAATTCAAATTTAATGTCTTGAAAAGGCACTGAGTTATAAATTGTTTGAGTAACTGCTCTAAATGCCTCAAATGCTGCCGTTGAAAAAGTCAATACTAGATTACCATTTTTCAGCGCTACCTGCAGATGTTCACGGTCTGTGGCATCTAACTTTTGATTCAATGCTTTCGTTTTATTAATGTTATAATTTACTGTTTTTTGTACAGTTGGACGGCTTGGCGTGAACGGCTTTCTGGTTTGTCGTCTACGTGTTGAACGAATCATCGTGACGGATGGCAAATCAAAAAAGTTAAAATGTCTTATAAATATTTAGAATAGTGCTGGTAATGAACTTTATTACAAGTTATTTAGTAAGATTTTAGTTTCGTCACTTTAGACTACTGTATCATTATTTGCAGTAAAAAAGACAACAATAAAATAATGAATAAAATGGATAAAACAGCGTTTACCTAGACTTTATCTCAGGCTCAGTGGAATACAATAACGAAATGGGTTATGTATAAAAAATCTAAAAATATGGACGAAACGGAAGTGTTAAAAAATACACAACACTTTTAATTAAAATGTACTGTAAAAGGTAAAAAAAAGGTGCAGTGCATATATACAAAAAGTTCTACCATTTGCTGTCAGGAATGCTATCAGGGTCTGGCTCACAAGTAATATTTACAGTATCTTGGAAGATAAAATCAACATGGCCGACCACTGACCAGAACGAGACGGAATGATGTCTAAGAGTTTTTTGCACAAACTTCGCTTGGTGGTGGGTTAAAAATATATAAATCTAGTTATTAAAAGGATAAAACACCATTTGAACACAAATATAAGTGTTATTTTGTGTTACAGCTCGACAATATCATGAAAATCTTCAACAAAATCGGAGCTTCAAAATTTTCCGCCTTCCATTCCTGCACATGCGTAGATCATAACTTTTCCTATTGGGGGCGGGGGCGCTGACTGACCTAAAGGGGGGGGGCCTAGCTCCAGTCATGCTCGAATGATTCCCTATATAATGAACCAAATGCGGGTTACCCGAATTAACAAGGGGCGGATTTGACTTGTTATGCCATATTAACTATCAAAGGTGGCTTAAATTAGGTGCCCATTTGACCAGGTTTCCAAACATGGCAAAATGACTAGAATTCAGACACAGTGTTAAATAAATTAAGATATATACAATTTTGTGTTGGAATGCACACTACACTGGCAGCTTTATTAACTAAGCTACATTAGATTGTAACTTGAGTTATATTCCTTGTGACTAAAATTAATACAATTTTAAATAATAATGTAGAAAATAAGGAGATCAATGTAGTATGACTGCCTATGAGATTACTATCTACTAATGTCCATATGAACTGGATTTAAGCATCTATATAGGACACCTTAATACCTTTAACAATGAACAAAGCTCATACTGTCAGCTACAAAAAATGTATAACAGGCCATCAAGGCTTGACATGACAAAATGTTAAATGATTTGCCAAAATAAATCAAATATGGCAGACTGCATCAAACAACAACTGGTTCATTCTGGCTATTCCTACATTTTGAATTTTATAGGTAAAATAGTAAAATTGTATGTAGGGGTTCCCAGAATTTGTATGTAAACAAGGGGATTATGTAGGATTATGTTGTAACAACACTTAACTAATGAACCAAGGTAAACCCAGGTAAATCTTGTTGAAAATAAAGAAAAAGAATAATTTATATTATAATATTTTATAGAATAATAAAAAATCAAAATTTAGGTACTAAATAAATAATGAAAACACAAAATGAATTTACAGGCTCATTTTATTAATTCACAAATATTTGGAAATATTTAGGTGAAAACTACACAATATAACACAGCAACAAACGGCAACGACTGAATTGGGACAAGTACATTCAGAATGTGGTGGTGTTAAACTTGTTTGAAGGCGCCAATCCTCTCTCTAACCTAGACAGTGGTGAAACAGTACAATATAAGAACAAACTATAAAAAAACAGTTGAAAAGGCCGCTCAATTCATCAGATGAATACAAATAGAAATACATCTTGCAAAAACACCAATTGGATGTGGACGAATACTAATACATTCCCACAACAAAACGACAATTTGCACAGATCTGAGAGTACTTGCATTTACTGACTGCTAGTTAAAAGCCAATTACAACTAATAAAAAAATTCAAGCATCTCAGACTAAAATACCAAGCTGTACACATCCAACCTCCTATGAATTTAGAAAAAGATGTCACAAAGTATGTTATCTATTTCCCTGTAAATTTTCTCTTTCTTGGAACATGTTTACCACCAGTTGAACGGAATTTAAATTATGTTCTGCATTGCTTACTGTGGAAGCACAGACGGCTTCTTCTTGTCTAAACAACTTGATCATTCTGAAGATGTTTGGGTGTGGTGCATTGACTTACTTCTTTAGTTTACAGTGCCAACCTTCTAAATGATTTGTTGTTGACCTTCTTTTTTTGTTCAAAATGAATTATTTATGCAAATAATGGAATCAATTAAATCTTTGAATCTAAAGTTGAAATTGTTGGGTATAGTACCATTAAATGCTTTAACTACCTTTTCTTTTAAACAGTATTTTCTAGACTTTTTCTTTTAAAAAAAATATTGCAAGAATACTGTTTGCCTTTTACAATCTTTTGTTTTAATTGATTTTATTTTCAAGAAATTCCATATTAGAAGTACTAAATTATAATACTTGATACAGTTTTCCAACTACAAAAAAATAACATTTTACAAAAATATCATATAAATACTTATTTTTATTGAATTTCCACAGGTAAAGTTACCTAGTACCTAATTAGAGACTAATGACTAAAACAACGTAGCTTGCAATAACAACATGTATTGTTCTTCCACTAATCCCCCATGTAGGAATAGCCAGAATAGTAAAATACAAAATGTAGGAATAGCCAGAAGACACCCAACAACTAAATTTCATCCGGACTTGGAACAGGCATAAATAGAATGTTGGGACTGTTGTGTAACAGCACAAAAGAGGAACAAAGTGGTGAAATCGGTTAGAAATTGTTTTGATTCATTGAATTGGTACAAAGCTAAAAAAATCTAACATAAAGACAAACAATCAAAACTTAATAGTACTTTCAGTTATTGAAAGCTCATTAAAAGCTAATAAAAACTCAAACGTTATATATAAACCATGTTTTCCCGTACACACATATATACATTTAAGAATTGAATGCTTCTTTTTGTAACTTCATAGGGTTGTAAAAGCGTTGACCGTGCGCACATTTTTAGAATGAAGCGCGGAAGCGCTTCATACAAAATGTACTTCGGTCAACGCTTTTACACCCCAATGTTTACCTAGACTTTATCTCAGGCTCAGTGGAATACAATAACGAAATGGGTTATGTATTAAAATCTAAAAATATGGACGAAACGGAAGTGTTAAAAAATACACAACACTTTTAATTAAAATGTACTGTAAAAGGTAAAAAAAAGGTGCAGTGCATATATACAAAAAGTTCTACCATTTGCTGTCAGGAATGCTATCAGGGTCTGGCTCACAAGAAATATTTACAGTATCTTGGAAGATAAAATCAACATGGCCGACCACTGACCAGAACGAGACGGAATGATGTCTAAGAGTTTTTTGCACAAACTTCGCTTGGTGGTGGGTTAAAAATATATAAATCTAGTTATTGAAAGGATAAAACACCATTTGAACACAAATATAAGTGTTATTTTGTGTTACAGCTCGACAATTTCATGAAAATCTTCAACCAAATCGGAGCTTCAAAATTTTCCGCCTTCCATTCCTGCACATGCGTAGATCATAACTTTTCCTATGGGGGGGGCGGGGGCGCTGACTGACCTAAAGGGGGGGGGGGCCTCGCTCCAGTCATGCTCGAATGATTCCCTATATAATCAACCAAATGCGGGTTACCCGAATTAACAAGGGGCGGATTTGACTTGTTATGCCATATTAACTATCAAAGGTGGCTTAAATTAGGTGCCCATTTGACCAGGTTTCCAAACATGGCAAAATGACTAGAATTCAGACACAGTGTTAAATAAATTAAGATATATACAATTTTGTGTTGGAATGCACACTACACTGGCAGCTTTATTAACTAAGCTACATTAGATTGTAACTTGAGTTATATTCCTTGTGACTAAAATTAATACAATTTTAAATAATAATGTAGAAAATAAGGAGATCAATGTAGTATGACTGCCTATGAGATTACTATCTACTAATGTCCATATGAACTGGATTTAAGCATCTATATAGGACACCTTAATACCTTTAACAATGAACAAAGCTCATACTGTCAGCTACAAAAAATGTATAACAGGCCATCAAGGCTTGACATGACAAAATGTTAAATGATTTGCCAAAATAAATCAAATATGGCAGACTGCATCAAACAACAACTAAATTTCATCCGGACTTGGAACAGGCATAAATAGAATGTTGGGACTGTTGTGTAACAGCACAAAAGAGGAACAAAGTGGTGAAATCGGTTAGAAATTGTTTTGATTCATTGAATTGGTACAAAGCTAAAAAAAATCTAACATAAAGACAAACAATCAAAACTTAATAGTACTTTCAGTTATTGAAAGCTCATTAAAAGCTAATAAAAACTCAAACGTTATATATAAACCATGTTTTCCCGTACACATATATATATATTTATTTAAGAATTGAATGCTTCTTTTTGTAAATTCATTGGGGTGTAAAAGCGTTGACCGAAGTACATTTTGTATGAAGCGCTTATGAAATTCAACATCTCTTATATGAATATCACAAATGTCTTTTTACTTAATCACCTTTTTTATGTTTACAGAAGAAATTGTTACACGGAAATGTCTTGTGCAAATTAAAAAGGAGAAGTAACTCTGCAAGGAAGCAGTTCCAGTCATTTGTAGCAACAGGACTATGACGAATAGAACTTTGATATAAACTGAATCAAAATATAGAATTTACCAAACTTGTGTCAGATAATACTCTCATGCTTCTATTGGAGGACATCAATGATGAGAAGTAAAGGAAAAGACAATAAATGACAGCATATCAAATATGACAATGTATATTTAGTCAGTTAACACATTAATTCATCTACATACTTTACAGCATTTCATTTTAACCATGTGTAAATTTTGTCTATTCAAGCTTAACCAAATGCTTTAAAATTAAGATATTAAATATTTTAGGCAGACATGTTTTTGTAATTTTCATTTATTTTTCAAACTTTCAAGTTATTACATTCTTCAGTGGCGGATCCAGCCAAAAGCTCATTTTTCAAAGGGGTTTCCCAACCAAGGATAAAGGAGTGGTTCCACTCATGTCTTTCATTTATAAATTGTTAATTTCCACTACAAAACTAAAAATAAATAAGCCAAAGATAAAAAATCAGTCATAAAAAAAAAAAAATTTTGAAATTCATGTAAAACGCATGTAAAACATGTATTTTACATGAGTTTGTATTTACACATGTTTTACACGTGTGAAATATTTCATGCGTTTTGTAACGCATATTTAATATATGTTTTTGCACGCCTGTTATACGCATGTTGTAAAAAACATGTGTTAAACGCACAAAAAACATACGTTATACACACGTTTTCTGTACCATGCGTGAAACATGCGTGGCACTTTTTGCTGAAAAATGAATTTTCAGTTGTATTGCAATTTTTTTTTATTTGGAAAACATTAATCAGGTTCAGGGCTTATATTTATAATATTTAATGGAATTTAAATTTTCAGAATTACACATTTGTTGCTCCCAAGATGTAAGAGGATTTGAAGTTATACAATGAAATGAATGAATTAATTAAAAATACATGTAGATGAGACCCTATAGCTACAGTACGCAGGCCAAATACTACATAACCAATACATACCAGTTACACGTACTTGTAACTGGTATGTATTGGTTATGTAGTATTTGTAGTCAAAATGGTATGACAAAAATGCTGAAATCTGCAATAGGAATCGACGTAAACTGACAAAATAAAAAAAAACCACTATCAATCAACAGATCAAAGGAAAAATTAATCTGCTATATATACATGTATGGAATAGACATGTAGTTACATTTATTTACCCCTTTAATTTTCAGTCCATGTAAATTTATGAGAATAGAATTTTATATTCTGGATTTCATAAGATTCAATTCTTATTACATATAAATATACCCATGTGTTATGCTTGTAGGTTGAGGAAAATACATTATCAAAATAGCTTGACCAAGATTAAAAAATTACTGATATCATGAATTAGGTATTTTTTGTCTTGTCTGCAACTGATTGTATGGTGAAGTACATGTCTGTCTGGGCATGGTTCATCTTACCATGACCTGATATTCATTATGATGGTTCATTGGTCACATACATGAATAGAGTTTGTTTTCATAAGAAGTTTATTATAAAAATTTAACATGGTACGATTGCCAATGAGACAACTATTCACTAGAGTCCAAATGACTGAATACTGCTAACTATAAATGATCATATGTACAGCTTTCACCAACAGGGATGGGCACGATTACTGACAAATGTAATCGATTACATGAAGGATTTTTGTGCAATCGATTAATAATCGATTACTCAAATTTTAGTATGTAATCGATTACTGTCAATTACATGCTTCAACATTTCAACAAAACATTAACATGAGTACTTTCAGAATACAATACAATTCAAATTCAGATTATTGTGTCAACATACAAAAATGTACAAGTTACATTTAAAAAAATTGAAAATGCATATATCATGTATATGTTTTTAAAATAAATTTTATATAAAAAACTGAAATAACAAGATTTTTTTATCTTTATATTGTGCAGCCAAACCTTTTATTTTTTTAATCTTTTAATGGTATATGCCTGTATGAAAAAAGAAGTAAATGGTTGTAAATTACAGAGAGACTTTCAATATAGTACATTTGTATATCAGCTAGCCTTTGTTTCATAGAACTTTCTATTTTTAGTTTATTAATACAATTAGATATGAGGTATACATCAACCAGACAGCAATAAAACAACATAAACACCCGAAAGGCATTTAGCTATAGGTGCTAACATGCAGTCCCCAACAAAAGCCAGATGTCTAAACGATTTGCCATGATCGATCTATTGAATTGACCAGAGACTATAAACAATTAAAATATGAGTCAAGAGCTACCATCAACAATAAATTCTCTGAATAATTTTCTTTTAATTAAGATGAGATTATAGACAACCACTGAAGAGGTTTCTGACTTTAAATAGGCACATGAATATGTCACGGTGGGTATGGTTGTCCTGCGAGAGAACATTCTGTGCTGGTGATTCGGTCCTGACGGGTGCTGGTGATCAATGAAAAAATGTAAACAAAGTCGAAAATGATGATTTTTGACGTTTTCACTTATAAAAACAGTTGAGATTATTCAATTTTGTTTCTTATGGGTTCATATATAAACTATTAAACAGTTGTCCCTCTAAACTGTTTCAGTAAGCGTAACACAAAAATGTTCATTTTCAGAAAATCAAGAACTGAAAAAATAAAACAAAAATGCTCATAGAGTCCGCTTTCTATACCGTAATCCACACGACAAAACTATTTTGTGAAAAAACATTGCAATTTATTAAAATTTACCATTTTCTCAATTAATTCATGTCCTGATACTGTGCTGGTGGGTCCTGTCATTGTGCTGGTGCAGTGGGTCCTGATACGGTGCTGGTGATTTTGGATAAGAAGTTGGTCATATTTGAAACAAATGTTACAAAATCAGAAAAATTGGGCAGATAATTGTTGTCAATAGGATCTACAAATGTATGACTTCTATTTTAGCTCTTGTGCATCCATTTGGCTGTTAAATATGTGTTTTCAAATGATCGTAACTTGTATTACATAATTACATAAAAGGGTAACATCTTTCGTTCAATATAAGATAACAATATATAGTATCTAAAAATAAGAATAGTTTTATTAAGATATTAAATGCCCATTACATTGATGATTCAACAACGATCAAAGCCCATGCCGCATAGACATGTTTGTTAGCGCTCCGCATACCCCTTCCACCCAACCAACCCTCCTCATTTCCTCCTTCATTGTTAGAATGGTGTACCAACACAACAATTTATCACATAAAATGATAACACAAAGACACACATTATTGAACAACGAATGCTCGCAGGTACTGAAAGCTAGTTCAAAGCCGCATTTTCAACTAATAGATAAACCATGTTCTCGTATACAATGAAAAATCCCAATCGTGTCGATTAAAAAAGTCTCAAAACGTAAGTTCACATTTTAATGTTTGATGAAGCAGAACTTTAAAAGTGTGCAGTGAATCTTGTGCTCACAACAGTTATTGTCATAATTATATTTACATAAGACTTATAAAGGAATTAAGAAGGAACCAAGAAATATTTTACAGTTCAATTTAATGATCATGAATGGAAGGAAATGGTACGGACGTTTACATAGGACAAAAAGAAATTGATAGTCTTTTGGCGAAAGACTTAAACGCTTCTTTGCATTATATAGTAAAGCTGTTCTATAAAAGCATGCAAAAAAACCCAACTTTGATTGACTTGCTTGCTATGTTTGCTTGGATGTTTTCAAACAATAGGTAGGCGGAGTTTCAATACATACTGGGATTTGATTGGACAAATACAAACTGACAGGAATAGACCACTTTCGAGTTCATCCGTCACCGGCAAAAACTCGTCAATTATGCACGCCTTTATGACGTCATTTACCAGATAGAGGGGCTCGCCTGTATCCCTGCACTATTTACGTTCATCAAGCGTCTTAGTGATCGTTTTTGTGTAGGATAAACTAGAAATAATGGTTGCTCTGTAGGTACTTACTGACAATTCCCTAATGACAACAGTGTTGATTGTCTATTTTTAGAATTCAATTTGCCGAATAATTCGTACAATATAGAATTATAATTTTCCAACCACTCGCTCAACCTTGTAAGGAAGTGACGACGCCCCTAAACGCACAGATGACTGCGATAAAGGCGCGTATAATTGACGAGTTTTTTCCGGTGACGGATGAACTCGAAAGTTGTCTATTGAAGTTAATGTTTATTGTCCAAACAAATTCTAGTATAATATGGTAAACAGACTACTTACCTGTCGTTTACAAACATCCAAACAATCATAGCAAGCAATTTGATCAATAGTTTGCTTTGCATATATTTATAGAAGAGCTGTAAATTCTAAAAAAAAAAATTCTTGTTGTCGTAGATGGTTAAATTCTCAACAAAATCTCAATAACTTTGTTGGAACGAATAAAGGTTTTAAATCAATTTTTCGTGGACTTTTTAGCTTCCACCCTGACGAGGCATGTTAGCTGTTCGTATGCTGCTGCACCTGACGCACGGAAACTTTCACATTTCCATCTTCTTTTCTGAAATATTTTACCCAGCTCATACTTGACAGGATTGTTATCCTAGTAAAAGATGTAACCAATGAATTGAACATAAGTTAAAAATTCCACAAAAAAATATACTATATAATTCATTTTATGTGTCAATTTGTTCGAAAAAAGTCGTAAAGAAGAGAGTTTTTTTAATGTCATGATTATCTGTCGCTCTCTAGATCTATGCTTAGCATTTATTTCAGATGACATGGATTCTTCACCCTGTTGACTCTGCTGCCTTTCATAACTTTATCCGTATATATATATTAATAGATAAACCAAAGGTTGCAACTGGTATTTTTGTATTGAAAATGATTCGTTGTAACGAGAATATTTGTGGTGAATGGAAACTGTGGGGTCAAAATCTTAAATTGCCTTTAAATGTTGCTGGACCCAGTTTCGTTATCTGATCTGAATTTTCTGAAATGTGCAAGGTAGATAGCATAGGCCAGTGGCGGATCCAGAGGGGGGTTCCGGGGGTTCGCACCCCCCTTTATTTTGGCCGATCAATGCATTTGTATCGGGACATATGTTTTGCACCCCCCTTTGCCCTGGGATAGCACCCCCTCCCCCCTTTGGAAAATTCCTGCATCCGCCCCTGTAGGCGGATCCATTTTGGTTGATTATATAGGGAATCATTGAAGCATGACTGGAGCGGGCCCCCTCTTAGGTCAGTCAGAGGGTCACCCTTAGGAAAAGTCCTGGATCCGCCACTGGATAGACATCAGCCTTTTGATTTTTTTTACTCGGTAAGTTAGCCCTAATTGCTTGAACTTTTGCAATATTAAAGCCGATTTCAATGAGTGTGTAGACAAAGGGAATATCTTTGGTTATCTCAGTGCTTGCTGAACAGAAAATTCATTGTTAGGTTATGTAAACTACCCTACTTTAAGAGTAGACTAGTCCGACATATGACACATCTTTCTGTCTGTAGGACCAGGCTACTTCGAAAGGAGGGTAGTATACCTTACCTAACAATGACTTCACGGTTTAGCAAAAATATAGATTTTTTTTTTGTACATAAATAAGGCCGTTAGTTTTCTCGTTTGAATTGTTTTACAGTGTCTTATCGGGGCCTTTTATAGCTGACTATGCGGTATGGGCTTTGCTCTTTGTTGAAGGTCGTACGGTGACCTATAGTTGTTTTAAATGTCTATGTCATTATGGTCTTTTGTGGATAGTTGTCTCATTTGCAATCATACCACATCTTCTTTTTTTTTTTATAAAACAATACAAATCTACACACACAAAAAACTGGCTTAATTTCAACTGGTTATCAACCCGAATCGCTATAAGATCATATATAAGCTCACCTGTGTCGAGGGGTCGTGTGAGGTTCATGTATTGTCTTGGCGTCCGCAATTACAAAAAGATATTTTCTGAAATTACTTGACCAAATCTTACCAAATGATTTTTCAAGAGTGAATCTAGGAAAAACAATATTCATCAACAAACATGACCACTGTCTGTTAAAATGTATTCGAGTTTTTAGTTACAGCCGATTCCATTGAGTATGTAGGCAAAGGTAATATCTTTGGTTAGCTTGCTCCATTTTTATGCAAAAACTTTTACATTTTTATTGTATGGATTATTGTTGAAGGTCGTACGATGACGTATGGTTGTGAACACATACTTCCTTTGGTTTCTTATGGTTTGTCCATTGACAACAAACATACACATGATCTACTTTATATAAGTATTGTAAAAATTACAACGTATTTTGGTGATCTTGCAAAATGACCGTAATCCCGAAAATCGTAAACATATTTTCTTATCTTAAAAGGGGGCAAGAAGGGTTCCATTAACAGGACAATAAATAAGATTACAGTTAATTTAAAAAAAAATAATAAAAAAATAGGGGTATTTTTTCTCTCATAATAACAGTAAACAGATTCACAACAATGTCAATTTCAAGAAAGCAGACAACAGTCAATTAGTCAATAACAGTACAGCATCAATGATCTTGAATATATGCCACTTTTAACTAAAATATAAAGGCACAGAACCAGGACATAGGAGCACAGAACCAGGACCGTTTTTCTTATCACCAGCACAGCGTCAGGACAATTCTGTTTAACGAACTTGCACGACTTTTGCAATATAATATTGTTGTAATATACTTTGCATGGTACTTATGACGCATCATACAAAAATAAAGCAACAAAACAGTCGTTTTATTGCCGTTCTGATACAACGTAAACAAACCCACCAGCACAGAATCAGGACCCACCAGCACCTGACAGGACCAAATCACCAGCACAGAACGTTCTCTCGCAGGACAACCATACCCACCGTGTATGTGGTGAGGTGAACTAGTTATTTCTTCAAAACCATCTAAAAAAATTGGCATCTTTTCAGATAGTTCTTATCCAGAATATGATTGGTTTTTGTCATAACTGATGACCACACAATAGAGAAAACAACACAAGCGACATAAGTATCTACTTTATACGTTAAATGTTACTTAACAATGGTATTTGTACGTAGGAAGCATCAACTTCATGTTATTTATACCTTCCAAGCGTCATTTCAACATACATTATACATATGAAAGTAAAAATTATTAATTTGGGTTGTCTTTCTTTTCCCAAAATGATTTTTAGACCGTTACACGGGTGAAAACGTACATGTATTAATCACTGACTTTGCATACGTAAGATGGTAAGTCCGTGATTGTTTTTACAGATTCATATTGTTTTTTTACATTAAGCTAAAAAATACGATTTTTATAGATAAAATGAAACAAATCATTGTCTTTTAATTTAAGTTGTCATATTTGATACCTTTTTTTTCCAAATTGATTTGTTAAAGTTTTCGGTGAAGACGACATTTGTATCTTTACAGTTGTTATGTTTTTTTTAAATGCGTTGCAACGCATACTACAGGAAATCAAACAAACGTTTGAAGTTTATGCAAGGAAATAAATCAAGATTATAAAATTATAAGGAGTCAAAACAGATAAAGGGAAATGTAGCTGATGGCTGCAATTTTTTTTTCCCTCTTTGAAAGTTTTTTTTAATGCAGAAAAAGCAAGAGCCATTACAACATATGTAAAGTAAATTTGAGGAAATTTCAGTCATACACTGGTACACACGATTTCATATTACAATCATTTATTTTATAGTCTGAGTAAAGCCGTTTTCAATTACTATTTAATAGTGATTCTTTTCTGTTTGTAATGTTAATATACTGCTGTATCAGGTTTAGGGTGAAGGTTGGCCACTGTTAAAACGTTCAAATCCGCTGCATATATTCCTAAGTCAGGAATTTAATTCAGGAACAGTGCTTGTCGTTTGTTGGTATGTTTGATAAATGTTTCCTTTTTGGTAAATAGATTAGACCGTCGGTTTTTCCTGTTTGAATTGTGATACAATGGTAATTTTGGGGCCCTTAATAGCTTGTTCTTATGCTCATTGTATTCTGCTGTTGCTTGGGATAGTTATGATGTTGCTGTTAATTTGCTGCTTTTAAGAATCAAATCAAGGAAATCACATTCAAACTCATTGCATGATTTTTTTTCTTTATTTATATGTTTATGAATTTAAAGAAAATCCCCTCTGTTCGTTCTTCCCTCAAGCAACAGCAGCAGCATAACTACTTAGGAAGTGAAATGAGAACGACAAAAGCTGCAGGAGCATTAAAAACAGTTTACTAAAAAAATCTTAATATGAGTATTTTAAGCAGCAGCAACAACAACTCTCTATCCTCGACTGTAGAGCTGTAGAGGAAGTAAAAGCATTACATGGAAACACCTGGTATATGACTCAACATGAAGCAACAGCAGCAGCGACAATACTTTAAAGTGTGAAATGAGCACTACAACACTAGGCCGATATTTAATAACACAACTTGAAAACGTCACAGAAAGCACACAAATTAGAATTTTAACCTATCAATATAAATAAAAAGATGTGGTGTGAGTGCCAATGAGAATTTTAACCTATCAATATAAATAAAAAGATGTGGTGTGAGTGCCAATGAGACAATTTTACATCCTAGTCAAGTCCATATATGAATTTGAGAACGCGGACCTTATAGAAAGCACTCCAACCCGTAAAGCCCTGTCTCGTAGTTGCAACGTTATAACGCCCAACATTGATCGATTCTGTTCCGGAATTATTTTAATTTACTCCATCATCTAGTGAAGAGTTGGCCTGAGCTGGAACTGGCAGTGATTTTGCATTGTAACCCAAGATAAAAAAAACAAAAAAAAACCACCTAGAACTATTTCTATACAAATTTACCCATCCGAGAAGTTTAGAACCAAAAAGGCGGAAAGATGTTGGGACTCCCAATCGGCACTCCAGGGACGATAAAGAAACTAACATTGGCTGTATAATGTAATCCAACATTGAATTTTAAATATATCTTCTCACAGATAAGATGAAGTCTTTTTTCCTACAGATTCAATTTAATTTCGCGAAATGTTGCACAATTCTGAAGCGTAAATTCAATGCATGATTTTCTCGGAAAACCTTTTGAAATTAAATGATGCGGTTAGTATTTCTATCATGGTAGACCAGTAGCCGCATCACAATGTAAGAGGTATATTCACATCACTTAATGTCATGCATCTGATATTTCAGGAAGCTACCTGTTGATTTTAGGGGGGTAAGTTGTAATTTCTGTCCTGCATTTTTATTTTATTTGGTCCTGGGTTTTTTTTTTGCCCAGTTGCTCATCCTGCCTTTTTTCAATCGAAACTCATGTCCTGTATTTTTTTAAATCAGAATTACTGTCCTGCCTTTTTTTTTTTTTTAAATTTCATCTCACCGGAACTTGTACAACCTTACCTAAAAAAATCTAATGATGAAACCATTGTTTTAATCTCATAGGTTAAATCCGTTTACATGGTGTTAACAAGGGGGTATAAAAGCGTCAAAAGGGGGATATAAATAAAACAAAAAGTCATATATATCACAGAAAACTATTTCTTATAGGAAATTGTTGTTTAAAAACAAATTACATTCTTGCTTCGTATCACTAGTTTCCAATTAATTCTTATCTGTCAAGTTCGTAATCCAGTCGTAGCTATATAAGTTACGACAACAATTATATGAACCGTCAATGAATTGTAGTCTAGGCCTTTTATCTGCAATATAGTAATATGCATTTTCTACACAAAATGTAAAGCTCTGGATCGACTCAGTTTTGAAGAGACCAATAATTGTGAAAGACTCATTTTTAAAAGATTAACAATCAAATATTAAAATCCTAATTAATGTACCAAAAAATGAACGAAAAACAAATATGTAACACGACACCAAACGACAACCACTGAATTACAGGCTCCTGACTTGTGTACAGGCACATATGTACGTAAAACGGGGTTAAACATGTTGGCGGAGTACCAATCCTCCCCGTAAACTGGAACAGTGGTGTTATAGTACAATATAAGAACGAAATGTAGAAATCATTTGAAAAAGGCTTATCTGTAGATATTCGGTCTCCACAGTATTTCATGTACCTTTTGGAAACCCGCAAATATATTTGCTTTTCTCTTTATTTCGTAGCAACGTTATGTTACATATTTATATATGACCTTTAAAGCCAAGACGCAAATATAGGCTGATTAAGGAGGTTTGCTAGGATGAAAAATTATGTCCTGAATTTGTTTAGCTGTAACCTCTGTCCTGCCTTTTTATTTTTCACTCTGTTCGGTCCTGCCTTTTTTTTTTTTTAGTTTATCCTGACTTTTTTTACCTAAATTGTCGTCCTGACTCTTTTTTTTTTGCAAGTGTCTCATCCTGCCTTTTTTTCCACTCATAACTCTCCTGTCCTGCCTATTTTTTTCAAATTTCATCCTAGCCCTTTAACTTGGGTTAATTAAACTAAATTGATTGGTGTGGGACTTGTGCTTAATTATATAAAAAAAAATGTATTGATTGATATAGATCGTTACTCATCTAGTGGTAACTGGTTATATAAGTTGTCAGGAACTGTGAAGTGGAGCTGTAGGAGATTTTATTATATTTGTTTGTCTGTCTATCGGGTGGTCTTGTCTGTCTGTCTGTTTGTCTGTCTGTCTGTCTGTCTGTCTGTCTGTCTGTCTGTCTGTCTGATTGGTGGTCTAGTCTGGTTGTCTTGTCTGTCTGGTGGTCTTTTATGTCTGTCTGTCTGGTGATCTTGTCTATCTGTCAGTTTATCTGGTGTTGTTGTCCGTCTGTCTGTTTATCTGGTGTTGTTGTCCGTCTGTCTGTTTATCTGGTGTGTCTGTCTGGTGTGTCTGTCTGTCTGGTGGTCTTGTCTGTCTGTCTGTCTGTCTGTCTGTCTGTCTGTCTGTGTCTCTATGGTGGTCTTGTTTGTTTGTCTGTCTGGTGGTGATTTTTTATGTCTGTCTGTCTATCTGTCTGTATCTCTTTGTTGGTCTTGTTTGTGTTTTTTTATGTCGGTCTGTCTCTCTGATGGTCTTGTCGGTCTGAAGGTCTTATCTGTCTGTATATTTGTCTTTCTGGTGGTATTGTCTGGCTGGCAAATGTCCATGATTAAATCCAGATCAAGTTCGAATTTGTTTTGGTCTTATGAATTTGACCATATTATTCTTTATATGCTGGATACAATCCACGCTTGTCTGTGTCCACACTTGTTTCATTCGATATTTCATAAACGTGTTTGCAAGAAGTTCTTCCCCCAAAAAAACTTGGTTACCAATGTGTTCAACCTTACTGTAGATACTTGTTTAAAGAGATGTTTGGTACAATATAAGCAGGAGATTGCCACTCAGATGTTCCGTTAATTTTCTTTCTAATTTTGACACCATAGAAGGAACGCACAATCTTTTTATTTGTTTGAAAATTTGGTGCGGAGGCGCATTTTATTTCGTACAGACAATTTGATGAAGTATATATGAAGCATAAAGAATAAAACTTTTAAAAAATCCTATGTTTAACCACAAAAGATGAATGGTCGATATCTAACAATATAAACAATCAAATAGCTAACTACAAGGAGGAGTAATGTTGATTTTAAGCAACTATTGGTTACCGTATGACCTTCATTATTGAGCTTTAGTCCAGACCCAGGGCTCAATTTCAGATTGCCTTAATTATGTACTGACGACAATAAACAAACAAGAACTATCTTCGACACATGTATATGTTTTGTATCAACTATTAATATTCATCTTTAGAAATTTTGTATAATTTCACACATGGTGATTCTGACTTGACTATAAGGTCTATCTGACGGGGTTAAAAAAAAACAACCTTCAAAATAATAGTTATAATAACTATACGCAAAACACAACCTTACGTCAAACACAACTTTAAATTAGAGATACAACCTACTTTGGTGTGAATATCGTGAATATCGTCAACAAAGTGAGATGATATTTGAATTTTGAGATTTATTATTTCAATTATAATATAATAATATTTATATCATGCTTTGACTTAATGATTAACCCTTGACATTTAAAACAAAGTATAACAGATGTATAGCAGTGTCTCCAGTTATTGAATCCTAAACTGGATATCAGCTCTTTATACCTTCTTTTGCTTCCATTAATTACGATTATTTTTCTTGCGATTTAATGGTCAATAATTTTAAGTTACCAGAATTACTAAATACTAAAAAAATCAAAACTGTTTTTTCAAGTTTTAAGACGTGCATGTTAGCTTGAAGATCGACTAATTGTGCACTGACGAAATATCTTTTTTGGAAAGGGAATTAAAACGAGAAAGCAAACATGTGCAAACCAAACACAAATATTATAAGCAGCAACTTGGTCAAGCACTGAGTAGCATATGACCGAGCATAAATTATGGCGGTGGACAAACATGTTTACCGACGCAAAATTATCTCCTAAGTTTAGAAAGCGATGAAACAGCAGTCGGTAAAAATCAGTTTAAAAAGACAGTTGCAACAATTCACAATAAATAACTCGTAAGAAATAGTCTAAGCTATGACATAGATTAAAGATCTGAGATATTAAAGCCCGGGATGACGAAGTATAAAAAAAATGAAAGACGAAAGCATTTCAAAAAGACAACACCAGACCATAAAGCAGAATTCAGCCGATTAATGGCATTGGGCTGTATCTGTTTTTTGATCGGTTTGTTTCTATCAAACAAAAAAGACTTACACGTACAGTATCAACCAACAAAAGATTGTTTATTTGTCCAATGTATTCATGATTCCCTAACTGAAAAGAAACGTTTTCCACTAATGTTGTTTTAATTCAAATACTAGTATCCTAATTAGATAAAGAAAAAAATATGAAGATAAAGGCGAAATTATGGTTGAATGCATTCAGGAAAAAGGGAGACAATTCAATCTCAAATACAGTCTTAATTTTGATTTCTTACGTATACTTTATGTATGACGTTAGTAAAGTCAGATATCGAGAATTCTCTATTAATATGACTTGTACATATATGTATACATTTGTACATGATAAAAATCATTTCAAATGGTATAATACATCAGTGCAGACATCTTCTTTAAATGACCACAATCCATAAAGCATTTACATTTTTGTTTAAGACCAAAAAAAATGTGGATACCAAGAAAGTAAAATAGAATAGAAGTATGAACACAAGACTCAAGAAGAAATTTTTCATGCTTATATATATCAAAACAGAATTTGTATTAGATAAGAATTGACTTACATGAAAAAGCCCAAATCCTGTGAAATTTGTGTTATTAAGGCTGAATTCACTTTAATTTCATTTAAAAAGAAGAAACTCGATTCATGTTTATTTCACGTGAAAAGTTCACGTGGATTTCACGTGAAGGCTCAATTCACGTGAATTTCACATAAACAGTTCACGTGAATTTTACGTGAAAGTTCAATTCACGTGAAATATTTCACGTGAATTAAGCGTATAAGCTCGATTAACGTGAAATTCACGTGATTTTTTTCAGGTGAAATTCACGTTAATTTCACGTTAATTTCACGTGAACAAAATTTGCCTGTGTAGTGTCAAAATTTTTTAGGAAAAATATCAGGGAACCAATACCAACCAAGTTATCAACTTCATTTAGACTTAACTCCAAAAATTAAGGTGACAACTTTTGCACTCAGCGGAATTGCAAACTTGTCCCTGAGACTTGTATCTCTGAGCTATTTTTACTTTCAAATAAAATAACACGCCATAATCTTTATAACTGTTCATTTTATGACGGATTGTACCTTTTTCAATGTAAAAACTCTGAATCATGATGTATAATATCTTGTTACATGTACTCCAACATCGCAGATAAAAATACACTGAGTCCGCTTGTTTACATTTGTAATTTCTCATTTCTACATATTAAATAATGTCAAATGAAAATAGCACAAACATAGATTCAAAATACTGACAAAGGGGGAATAACTCTCTCTTACAAACAGAAACATAATCTGACCATACATACTGATATATAACAGTAGGCACATACCAAATATAGTTATGTTATTACTTATAATCAGAGAGAATTCAAATTCAACATCTGTGGATTCATTTAGTTTTTTCGGTCTTTAATTTGACACTAACATAACAGTTGACAAAATGATTTTAATACTGAAATATATTATCCAAATCATAGAAAGGCTATTTCTTAATCAATAAGTACCTCACAATTACAGCAAAAGAAGTACTCATAAGCTAAGTATCTGCTTTTTCCAAAACAAAATGAACTGACATCATTGCATCACAGGAACAAAACTGCCAAATTTTCATAGTCTTCTTTTTTTTCTAATGTGTTTAATACAGCAATAATGTTGAGAAAGATAAATGATGATGTCCATTTAGGTAAATAAAAAGTTTTTCCTTCTCATCAGTCCATAAATGTGTGAATGAAATCTTAACGAACATCATAGAATATAATATGTCATATAAGAACATAATACAAACATTGTTTTCCCGGTATGAATTGTTTTCTTTGTAAAATTCACAGTTTACAGTATGCATAGTTTACTTAAAGTCCTGAATACAAAATTGATTCATAATATTTGCATATATGTAAGTTTAATTGTTTTAAAAAAAAGAAGTGCTTATATTTACTCTTCGCATCCTTGATGAATATTATTATTTATAGGGTGATTTTGTCCTGTCGATAGCCCAAAAGTAAGCCGCAACAACTAAATCTGCTTTTTTGTCACCACGGCATAAAAAATACAAGCTAGAAATAAAAAAAATATCTCAACAAAACGTACAATAGTGTGTTCTATCCTGAATATGTACTAAATATTCCAAATTGCTAGAAACAGCAGAATAATTTAGGAAATTTGAGGTCCCAGGAGCAAACAACATAGAAAATTACCTAGCTCCTGGGTCATCAAACAAATAATTTAACTTGTAAATGCTATGGTTTTATGATTTTTAAGTTCTTGATATAGAAAACAATAATTATGCTTAGAAGTTATGCAAAGATCACATGTTAGAAGTTATCTCTATAAAAGAGGGACTAAAGATACCAGAGGGACAGTCAAACTCATAAATCGAAAATAAACTGACAAAGCCATGGCTAAAAATGAAAAGGACAAACAGACAAACACAAACAATAGTCCACACGACACAACATAGAAAACTAAAGAATAAACAACACGAACCACATAAAAAAATACGGGTGATATCTGGTGCTCCGGAAGGGTAAGCAGATCCTGCTCCACATGTGGCACCCGTCGTGTTGCTTATGAGATATCAAATCCGGTAAATAGTCGAATTCGGTAGGTCACATTTATGAAAGGGAACATATCCGATATCATTTGTGTAACGGTTATTCCATAACGGTCAACCAACTCGTGATGGCGTCCGTAAAATCTACGAAGAGATGATTTCAACTTCACCATTTGGAACTCTTGATTTAATAGCTTCCTTGTGAGGAACAACCCTCTATCAAGAAAATCATGATAGGAAATGCAAGCACCGGAATATCGTATCAATTGGGAGATATATACACCGTATGGAGGTGCTGCTGGAATGTTGCTACTTAGAAATGGAAAGCTCACAATTAGAAAGCTGTAATCATCGCTTTTGTCGAAAAATTTTGATTTCAATCGACCCTCATTGTCAATTTCTAGATGTAAGTCAAGATATGAGGCCGACTTTACTGTTTCTGTTATATTCTTTATCTCTAGTTCAATGGGATAGATGTGTTCGATATAGTCACCAAATTTTGAAATATTTAGTGAAAGAACATCATCTATATAGCGGAAAGTAGAGTTAAAGGATATTGCTAACTTCTTATCTTTCTTCCTAAGAAGTTCCTGTATGAAGTCAGCCTCATAATAATAAAGAAACAAATCGGCAAGAAGAGGGGCACAATTCGTTGCCATTGGAATGCCGAAAGTCTGTTGAATAACACGTCCTCCGAACGTAACAAATATGTTGTCAATCAAG
The DNA here is from genome assembly GCF_036588685.1 of Mytilus trossulus. Lineage (NCBI taxonomy): Eukaryota > Metazoa > Mollusca > Bivalvia > Mytilida > Mytilidae > Mytilus > Mytilus trossulus. The sequence goes on from NC_086378.1 coordinate 3,584,632, forward strand.
AAATCAAGCATCTTGATAATATCAGTTTCAGAGAATTTTTTGTTTGAATCAGAGTGATCCTTTACAAAGTAGAATTTATTCCTTCCCTAAAACAAGATATTTTTATCTTCGTTGGCCATTCTTTTTTATGAAACAAAGCAATACCAACTCTTTAATTTGTCTTTTATTTGGAATGTAGAATACTTTTATAAAATGTAGAAAAGTCAAATGTTTTAATACTATTACAAGATGAAAGAGAGTTAGATTGTATGTACTCTAAAAGATCTTTGGAATTTTTAAGTATCCACATCTGATTCACACCACCTCTAGAATAGTCAGTTTCACAATAACTTTGAAGCCCGTCATTAATTGCTAATAACATAGATGTTAATAATTTAGAAAGGGGTTTCGTTGAGCATTTGGAAAACCCAGCAATATACCGTTGTTTGTAAGGACACTTATGCAGTTTAGGTATCCAATTCAGTGATGGAAGATCCAGTTCATCAGTTTATAACATTTTAAGAGAATTTATATCTCAGACTGGTATCTGCATACATACAACTATTGCAAATATGGCTTTGTTGGAACACTTCTAGTATATTTATTAGGTACATTGTGTCAGAAATATGGTTACAAATGATACTGTTGTGACAAGAATTCTAAATTGACCATTTGAGGTAGAAAATGTGAACTTTAATTTACAAATAGGTATACAGTAAGATGTGCAATGCAGACAGAGGCAGGATTGGATACTTTATATAATCTTGAATGTTGTAAGGATTGACTGCGAAACATTACATTTATAGTATTCTGATATGCTTTCAATATGTTATCAAAACAGTTTTAAACAGGTTCTAGGCATTTCAGAAAATATGCAAATAGGATAAGCTGGCAATAATTAAAGTCTTGTTTTCAAATTCGTTTGAAAATTGAAACGGCGGAGGGAGTATAAAATGTTCAGTAAAAAAAAACTTATAGTATACACAGTGATTTCTGTAAGGTTATAACTCTGATAGATAAGTATTAATGTGAGAACAACTGATTTTAGAGAGTTTTCTATTTGAATAAATGTTTGTACAGGTTGCACTTTGTAAATATAGCTGTTTCTCAAACCACGCCTCTTTTGGGGAGATCTAGAATACTCATAGAAAATTATTTTTGTTTACATACTGGTTCCAAGTTATGCTCTCTGTATTCCATCTCATAGAGACATAACTTGGGAATGTTATCAGTAAATAAACATGTGCATATTGTTTACATTGAAATCTGTGGTAACCCTTCATTTGAGGTAGGGGTAGTTAAGAAAATTAAGTGTTAGTTGAAACTCTGAAAAGTTCAGGGAATATAAACGTTACAAAAATATGCCGCACAGCCCTATATTGAAACTCTGAAAAGTTCAGGGCATATATAATGGCCACAGTTCACTTTGAATGACGAGGTCTGACATGAAAACAGAATGACGACAAGATTGTTTTAACTGACAAATCTGTGCACCATTGGTAGCAATGGATGCTCAAGTTCCTCCAGGTTAAATTCTAAAGAGAACGAGGGCCATGATCCCCAAATACGTCGGGTCTTATTCGCATCACCCCCTGGTTTCAGGGGAGTAAAGATTAACAATTTAACAATTTCTAGATCATAAAACAGTTAAGCTCGAACTGGTACCAATTCAGAACCGGCCACTCATGGTATACATGAGATGGTCTCAACAGAACTTCATGCGGTAGCGCAGGAAAGTAAAAAACTAATATGATCCGACGTACAATAGAGGAACGGATCATGACCCCTTAATCTTGCCAGACCCCGCCAAACAACCTTTTACTGTGACAAAACATTTTATTACCATATAATGAACAATTATACTATTATTTGAGATATAAACTCTGAAAGTTCATAACAAAATTTAAAGTTCTATGTGTGTTCCAGGTGGATAAACTAAAATCATACTGATTGTTCCAATCCCATTGCTGGTGGCTGTTTGTCCTGGTGAAACGGTATAACACTCACTTGAATTTAGAATACGAAGTTCTCAAAAGTTTGTTCGGCAAGCAGTTCCATCGGCTTAGTTTAGTCATCTTTATTTTGCCAACAACGTAGTATGTGTTCAAACTTCTCTCTGAACAGCCTGAAAAATTAATAAAACAGCAGCAACACAAGTAATTGTTGGTAGATTGTGAGGGGAGGTGGGTGGGTTTTGAAACTTTCACTTTCCTAGAGCGGCTAGTTCAATTCTGTGGCTGAGTCACGTGATGTTTATAAGCCGCAAGCAAAATGCGGATCGGAATGATACAAATGTCATTTACGGAAAATACATATATTAATCAAATCTCTTTCATTAAATTGGTTTATCTTAAAAGTGATAAACCTTATTAATTAAAGAATCAAGTTTAAGGCAAAGCATAACAAACAAACAATTTATGTGGAATTAATGGCCACAGTTCACTTTGAATGACGAGGTCTGACATGATAACAGAATGACGACAATATTGTTTTAACTGACAAATCTGTGCACCATTGGTAGCAATGGATGCTCAAGTTCCTCCAGGTTAAATTCTAAAGAGAACGAGGGCCATGCTCCCCAAATACGTCGGGTCTTATTCGCATCACCCCCTGGTTTCAGGGGAGTAAATATTAACAATTTAACAATTTCTAGATCATAAAACAGTTAAGCTCGAACTGGTACCAATTCAGAACCGGCCACTCATGGTATACATGAGATGGTCTCAACAGAACTTCCTGCGGTAGCGCAGGAAAGTAAAAAACTAATATGATTCGACGTACAATACAGGAACGGATCATGACCCCTTAATCTTGCCACTTGAGTGTGTCTATACGCACTCATTAAATACCCCCCCTTTATTTTCTCTTAATCTCTTAAAAACCATAATAAATGCTATTCCAAATTAGACCTCCGGGAAACGGCGAATTTTTGGAGATGACAAGAAAGTTTCAATACCCCCCTGTATGTTGTTCAAGTATATATTATAACCAATGTCGGATAAGTGAGTTCCGTCATATCTATACAAGTTCAACTCTTCAGCTCGGATATTGGGATGCTGAATAACACAGTGCCCATCATTCAAAACATAATTGTTAATGGCCGAGTTTACTCTTTTGCGCGATCTTTCAATAGCTTTTCCATCTGTAGCACCGTGCCAATACCTTCGCATTAGCATTTCGCTCCATACGATGCGAGTGTTATGTAGAAGTAAATGTAGACGCAAAATATCCCTTTCAATATTTTGGATAAGTTCCAAGGTTTTAACTTTTACCAGATCATTGTAACCAAGCTGAATGACTATCATGGCGGGAGGAGAAAATTTTTCGACTGCGTGTAATACTTTGGCATTGAAATCATTCCACAACATACTCCTTTTTCCAAACCAGCGTATGTACACCCCTCTGCTTTGAAGACCAATGTTTGGGCCCCCGTGTCTCGTTTTTGCATTTGTCTGTGCCCAATATACAATTGAAGATCCGACGAACCAAATAGCTTTTGAACCTAAAAGGAGGTATATAATATGTATTATAATATTAAAACACTTCGTGAGCTGTAATAAAATTTAAAGATACGAATATAGCGTAAATATGCAATGGAAGACCATCGGCCGCTTTGCTTTATAATGTCGTCTTTAACATCATTTTTTGCCATATCAGTTGCTCGTCCTATCCGAAAAGAATGAGAACGAATGTGAAACGGTAGTTCACAGAAACCCAAACATTTTTGAAGCAGAGAACAAAATTGGTATTTAGTTAAGGCCAAACCATTAAAATGTGTATATAATTTATTTGACCCATTAACACCGGAGAAGCGAACCTGCAAGTAAGATTGTAATAGCATAATAGGACAGATATTCGAATCGGCATGGCTCTGAATGATCAGAGTTATGGAATTGTGCTTTTGATCGGTTTTTGAGCTGCATAATTTTACATGTAATTCGGTGTGGCCATTACTCTTATCAAAAGTGATATCTTTACATTTTAAAGCATGTCCGCTTTCGTCAGTACGACTGTTTATAGCCAACTCACTTACTCGAAGCATGGCAAAATACGCAAGAGAAAAAGCAGAAGAAAACAATAAAGTTTCATATTGAGAATTGCAAACGCTGCGTAGACTGTGAATTAAACGTTTTAACAAGTCGAACGATATCGGTGTTCGAACATCTAGTTTTTGCGGATTTTTCCTACGCAATCCTTCAATCATTTTGCTGATGATGAATGATTTCGTGTTGTCTGTTATATTGTTAATCTTGTGTGTGTGGGTCAATCCGGAGATGTAAGTAGAAACAGTCGACGCAGAGAAACCTTTGTACGACAGGTATGCTATGAATTGAGCTATTTCGTCGATAGGTACCGGCCAGATATCACGATAGTTATAAATAAAGCGAAACTTTTTAAAACATTCTACAGCTGTTTTATAAGTTTTCCAGGAGTTCGAAGCCATTGAACATTTAAGTAATAGGTCTGCCTCGTCTTTTAAACTTTCCAAAGATGGGCCGGAATCGTGTGTGGGTTTGCATCTGCTGTGGGGCATAGTTTCCGGAATTTCTGAAAATCACAACGAGAGAGGGAGTCAGCAAGAGAATTCAAATGACCTGGGATATGTTCGTCTTTAATCAATATGTTGCATTCCAGACAGGCCAATACAAGTTTTCTGATTAGGGACATAACGCTTGTCGACTTTGAAGACTGTATTGATTATAGAGACTACACTCTGGTTATCTATGTGAAATAAAATTTTCTTGTTTTTTTAACATGCCTCCCTAAATGTTCAAGGCAACTACTACTGGGAACAATTCTAGAAAGGTAATATCGGTTAAAATTCCAGAAATTATCCAATCGTGGGGCCAACTCGCCTGGGCCCATTTCCCTTCAAAATAAATACCAAAACCTTTTCCGACCCCACCTGCACTGTCAGTGAACAATTCGAGATCTGAGTTAGATGACCAGAATTTATCCAGAATTACGGTAGTACCGTTATAGTTGGATAGAAATAGTAACCAAATATTAAGGTCTTCTTTCATAGCCTTAGTTATTCTAGTTCTGTGATGGGGCCTACGCAAATTGCAAGTGGCGTCAATCAAACGACGACAAAACGCTCGACCCGGAACAATTACCTGACATGCAAAATTTAGTATACCAATCAAAGATTGTAAATCCCGAAGGGTGATTTTGGATCTACCTAAACAACAAGAAATTCTGGCTTTTAACTCAATAAGTTTGTCTTCGGGTAGACGCATTACCATGTTGATTGTGTCAAATTCTATACCAAGGAATATCAACACTTCCGTTGGCTCGACTGTTTTTTCCTCTGCTTACGGAACCCCCCAGATTTTACAAGAATCTTGAAAACACTTTAAAGTGTCGTGGCATTGTGAAGTTTGTGCCTCGCCTCCAAACAGAAAATCGTCCAAATAATGTAATATATTGTCGTTTTTTGACTGTTGCTGTACAACCCAATGCAAGGCGGTGGAAAAAGATTCAAATAGCGCCGAGCTAATACTGGCCCCCATTGAGGCATTTATCAAAGAAATACTGATTCTCAAATTTGAACCCCATCAGATCAAAATCACCCGGAGAGAGTCTTAGCAAACGAAAAGCCGATTTTACGTCGCACTTGGCCAAGAGTGTGTTCTTTTTCAATCTGTGAATCATATTGACAGCGTCGTCTATAGTTGAGTATTTTACAGAACAGTACTGCTTGTCAATACAGTCATTAACGGAGTGATTTATAGGAAAGGACAAATTGTGAATTAACCTGAATTCTGAACTAGATTTTTTAGGGATAACCGAGATCGGAGAAACCCGAAAGGTGGGGAATGGAGGTTCTGAAAAAGGACCGGCTACCCTACCCAGGTTAATTTCTTTAAAAATTTTGTCCCTAGCTATGGTGGCTTTTTCCCCAATCAGCTCTTTGGAATCAATATCCATAGGAAGTCTCGGACCGGAATATTTTAATTTAAACCCAGTTTCGAGACCTTGGATCAGGTCTCGCGCAACCTCTTGATACGGGTAGTTTTTGAGAGCTTTCTTTACTTCATCGACGTTTATTGGCGAATTACCTAGAGAATAAAAATGTGTGTAACCTGCAAATTAAAACAAAAACAAACACAAATTAATTAACATGATAAACTATAGTAAATACAGTACAAGGAGAGATAACTCGCCCATTTCTAAAAAACAAGTTCAATTGTACTGAAAGAAATCTACATATAATTTCTTGGAAAAATAATATTTACAAAACAAGGTAAAGAAAGCGGAATTAATTTCTGCAATCTAAATAGGGATGACTACCATTACATTTCGAGCATTTGTGCGTAAATTTGCAATTCTTGCCAAATCTACAAGTACCCTTGTTATTGAAATATCTGCATGTAAACACGCGGCGTTGTCCTACATTTTGACTTGACACCCCACTTGTTGATGAATTCCCACTATGTAATTGAAGGTTGTTGCCATTTGAAAGTCCTGTGTTAAAAGAAGGACTAACGTTCGGAGTAGATACACATAGCAACCACAGTTCCATATCGACAACTCCCCATGACGAAAAGGGAGAAAAACTTTACGTAATCTAAACTGCTCATCGTAATGAACCCAGCCTCCAGTGTAACCTCTCGAGGCTGCCATTCTGACTGTTTGCATGTATTTGAAAAACTCCAGACCTTTGTTGGGCCATTTTTCGAGCAATACACTTCCATAAATCATGAAAGCGGAAGTCCAGACATGAATACTGGTTATGGGACTTTTCTTTTGGTTAACTAATGATAAAAACCCCCTTTTTAATACCAGATCACCCTCTAAATTTTGCCCGTTTACAAGGTCCCGAGTGGATCTAAGAAGAATGTTCAGGTCAATGAACTCACCGTTCCATATTTTTTCCTTAATTTTGACCGGAATGTGAGATGAAATGGGATCAAAAACACTTGAAATGTATGAAGGGGATTGGTCCACTTGTACATGTTGTAAACTAGTATCTAAAGACCCAGAACCCGACCCGTGAGAAACAAAATGATTTGAGACAGATAACATACCAAGGTTGTTGTTTGCTGGACTCATCCCGCTGGGGCCAGGTTGTGGATTGGGAGGTATCCAAGCTCCCCTTGGTCTGTCCAGTGCGTCTCCCTCGTTACCATTTGGACTTTCTGTATCCATTTCATCTTGAATCCTGAAAGGAACGAATGGGGGTTCCTGCTGTGCGTCTGATACAATGCTGATAACTGGACCACTAGCAATTGCCAAATTAGAAGAATCGGTCGCTGTACTAGAAACTTGTACGGTTCTTGTCGTGTTCTGTGAATTTGAAAGTGCTCCTCGTGTGGACGGCACTTTGCCTTTTCTATATTTCTTTGCTGGACCTGCAGGCTGCTGTGAAACTATTTTGGGAACATTACGAGGCCTCTTTGGTGGTTTCATAACTGATTTGAAATCTATAAGTTGCGGATGTCGAAGATTTCTTAACGATTGTCTTTTGAAACTTTCACTTTCCTAGAGCGGCTAGTTCAATTGTGTGGCTGAGTCACGTGATGTTTATAAGCCGCAAGCAAAATACGGATCGGAATGATACAACTGTCATTTACGGAAAATACATATATTAATCAAATCTCTTTCATTAAATTGGTTTATCTTAAAAGTGATAAACCTTATTATGGTTTTTGCGGGTTCTACTGTCTGATGGTATGAGAATAGCAGATGGTATAGCTACGATTTGATGTATTATTTTGTAGAACATTATTAATCTTGTGCGTGTTCTTCTTTCCTGCAGAGTTGGCCAGTTTATGGTGTCTATCATATCTGTCGGGCTACTGGTGTTATGGTATCTGTTACAGACATATCTGGCAGCTCGCCTTTGGACCATCTCGATTTTGGAGGTTTGTTCAACTGTGTGAGGGTCCCACACTGAACATGAATATTCCAGTTTTGGACGGACTAGTGCCAGATATGCCTGAGTTTTGATGTTCTGACATGAGGTTTTTAAGTTTCTTTTTAAGAAGCCCAGAGATTTGTTGCCATTAGCTATGATGTTGTCTGTATGTTTTGACCATTTTAGGTTTGCTTGAAGTGTAATGCCCAGATATTTAGCCGAAGAGACAAGTTCCAGTTTGTGATTGTGGAGGATATAGTCATGTTTGAATGGGTTTTTCTTCTATGAGACTGTAAGCATTTGTCTGGATGGAAAGCCATCAACCAGTCTTGCTCCCACCTAGCAGCTGCGTCTAAATCTAACTGGAGTGCATCACAGTCACTTTGAGATTTGATGGTTTTTTAGATGATACTGTCGTCGGCAAACAGTCTGAGCTTACTGGATTGTAAGTATTCTGGTAGGTCGTTGATATATACCAAGAATAATACTGGGCCCAGGACTGTGCCTTGAGGGACACCTGAGGTGACTGGAGCCAGGTCAGATGACTTTTCATCCAGGACAACTGTTTGTGTTCTGTCATTTAAAAAGGCAGCGACCCAGTTGAGTGTTTCTTTTTGAATACCATAATATTTAAGTTTGTATAGAAGTCTTTTATGAGGGACTTTGTCAAATGCTTTGCTGCAAACTCTTGTATGAATGAAATGAGTTGAGTCTCACATGATCATGACTGACGGAAATATTATTTAAAATTTCAAAATATTATTTACATCATTTTAGTAATTAGTGTACAGGTAAAAACTGTTCACTACATTGAATGTTTTTACTATTGACAAAATAATCAAACTGTGTCATAGATATGATTTGATAAAATATATAAATGCTAATATAAAAATTCTCTTTTCTCTTTTTTTCCAAATTTCACTTCAATTGTTGAACTCTACACAAAGAGAGATAACTTAAGAATTTCAAAGGTAATTTTTGACATATTACAAAACTTCAATTTGCTGAACTCTATACAAATAGAGATAACTCAAAAATTTGAATGTAATTTTTGACATGTTACATGTGTTTGTGGTTTTTTTCAATCAAATCAGTAGATGTTCAGAAAATGACATAATCTCGCCAAAGATATTTGATAGTCGATGCGACCTTATTACAAATGTTAAACAGACTATAGATTAAAAACTTGTTGATCAACCATAATTATATTTGTCCTAAAATCATGCAATTTATGGTGCATAAGATGCACAAACATACATATGTAACACTCAGAAACGGGTCCTTCACACCTTATGTGTCCGATTCCCCAAAACGAGTCCACATGGCCTCACTGAACACACCATGTCTAAATGTAAAATAGCGCCAAAGCGTATAAATTGATTTTAGATAATTGAAGAATAATATAGCGTTCTTAGTGGGTTTATATGAATATTTAGATTGTATTGAGCATGTTTTACAGGCCGTTTTTTTGTTTAAAAAGCATGACCCTACAAAAATGAATGCTCGGTACTTTTTGTATCATATTCCGATGAATAACAGGCAATCAGCAGGGCGAATACTGACAGTTTGTGTTAAAATTTGCATTATGAACGAAATATACATTGAAAACATAAAAAAAAAAACAGAAAAAATCCAGAAAAATATTTCTCTTTATTTATTTTATTTAAAGCGAATACTTCATTTCTTTCTGTATTGGCCCTATTATAGACTCGATGTAAGTTGTATTGAACACGACTCGCAGAGTCTTTAATAGGGCCAATACAGAAATAGCCAGCTTACTAAAGGATTTTAATTATTCGATTAAACTAAGAATCTTACCGTGAAGGAGATACAGAAGTTCATACCTTAACTTGTCTTTCCGCATTCATTATGGATTTTTTGTCAACATTGACATTATACTATTATAATTCATGTTATCTAGTAGATATAAAGTAGCTGGGAAGAATAAATCGGACAGTTTAACCATTATAACTTTTGATACATCTACATTCTGATTATTGATCAACTGAAATGAAACCGTGATAAAAATCAAAAGTCGTTTTGGAAAAGGCTGTGAAATATTTCCGTGATAAAACTTTTTTGTACATATAGTTATTCATTAAATTTAAAGAATTGCCTTAGCCGTGTGATATACAGAAGTGTGCTCCTTACACAGAAACTGCTTCAACAAAGTTATGAGGAGGACAGATTAAAATTGACACTCCGTAAATTTTATGGACACCATCACGAATTAGTTGACCATACGATGTGTCTTTGACAAAACTAGCTAAGGACATTTTTACCACATGGTAGATTGTGGTTTGTCATTACGTCATCTAATCTTTTAATTACCGAACGTGACTTATTCCCGATTGTGACTGTTTTGCTGAGTGTTAATACTATAGAAGACGTGTTACGGTACTTATCTATCCCAAATTCATGTATTTAGTTTGATGTTATATTTGTAATTCTCATCGGATTTTGTCAAATTTGTTGACGTCTTTTCTATTATATTCATGTGTTATGGTAAAGAAAATTAATCACCGCCTTTATTAGATTTGATTTTGTTCAACGTAATCTGTACGATGTTTCACGTTTGAAGTTAGATTCAAAACAAACCGGACATATATATATATAATATAGTTAATTGCTATTAATAAGTATTGCAATGTGCATTTGGTTTAAATGTAATATCAGTATTTAGTTCTATTATAGTCTTAAATCAATCCTAATTCTGTCTTATTTTTGAGATATAGTTTTTTAAATGTGACGTCATTTTTGTGCTTTTTTCATAAATTCAAATGTGACGTAATGTTTGTGCCTTTTCACCACTTCGTAGGTGACGTCATTTTTATGACTTTTTGCGTTGAGACCTGGAATAAGTCGGGTGTATCTATTTTCTGTGTTGGTCTGTATTATGTATTCGGGTTTTGTTTTCTGCGATTAGTTAAGACTTCAGTTTTATCATGTACATCTTTTTTATTCATTTGATAATACTCACTGTTTGCAAAAGCATAAATTGTTCTAAATTATAAGGATGTTCTTATCACAAGCAGAAAACCCTAGCCGTATTTGGCACAACCTTTTTCAACTTTTGATCCTCAGTGTTGTACCACTTTGTACTTTTTTTTACTTCGAACTTTTATATCTGGGCGTCACTGGTAAGTCTTGTGTGGACGAGGCGCGTTTTTGGCGTATTGAATTTTAAACCTGATGCCTTTTGTTATCTATTATTCATGTGTTTCTTTGCCTAATACGTTCTCCTAGTTATTTGTATGTTTGGCATGCCACAAAAACAGGTTCAACCCACCATTATTTTCTTCAAAAATGTCCTGTACCAAGTCAGGAAAATGGCCAATGTTATATCATAGTTCGTTTCTGTGTGTGTAACATTTTTACGTTGTGTTTCCGTTGTGTCGTTTGTTTTCTCTTATATTTGAGTGTGAATTCACATTACTATAAAATGTGTCACGGTACTTTTCTATCTTAAATTCATGTATTTGGTTTTGATGTTATATTTGTTATTCTCATCGGATTTTGTCTAATGCTTAGTCCGTTTCTGTGTGTGTTACATTTTAATGTTTTGTCGTTACTCTCCTCTTATATATTTAATGCGGTTCCCTCAGTTTTAGTTTGTTACCCCGATTTTGTTTTTGTCCATAGATTTACGAGTTTTGAACAGCGGTATACTACTGTTGCCTTTATATATGGCTTTTGTTATCAACTGCTTCCGGTTTATATCAACTGCTTCCGGTTTATATCAACTGTTTCCGTTTCATATCAACTGCTTCCGTTTATTATAACATGCTTTGCTGTAAAAGAGGAACGAAAGACACCAGAGGGACAGTCAAACTCATCAATCGAAAATAAACTGATAACGCCATGGCTAAAAATGAACAAGACAAACAGACAAACAATAGTACACATGAAACAACAAAGAAAACTAAGGAATAAGTAACACGAACCTCATCAAAACTTAGGGGGGATTTCAGGTGCTCCATAACGTTATCGGATGACATTTCGACTCCATTCGGTTAATTCCGGAAAATATACCTCACTGGTACGTTTCTTTGTATACACCATAACAGGTTGGATACAAAAAAAGTATTAGGCATCAGGAAAATATATTATTGAATAATGCAAAACAAATATTACAACAATAGCAAGTTTTAAAAATAGTTTTTGTCTGTATATTTTCTGTTGAAGTATATGATAAAAAGAAAATAACATGTCATTTTTCATATCAGACCCCTTACCATGTTAAAATCAACATTGGAAATTACAAAAGTTCCCGTGAAATTTAGACGTCTTAAAGAATTTCGAAAATTTCGAAAATATATGACGCCTCAATGGAAAAGTGATTGTTGCATGACATTGAAAATTCAAGCGGAACATATTACGAAATCATAGTAGCGTTTAATATTTTCAATTCTGAGAATTAATATATTTATTGTTAATTATTTGTTAAATTTTTCACAAAACCTTGTTTACTCAATGTGATACTAAATTTGTTAACTCACTGTGATACTTTTTTTTTCGTTAAAATTTTTTTTGAATTTTTGTTGAAAATATCAAACATTATTTGGTATATGCTATCTTTTTCTCTTGCTTGAAAATATGTGATTAAAAGATTATTACATTTCATTTTCCATACGGTCCGTGGTATCAGCCAACGACCCATATGAAGCGCTCTGGCTTGATATGGGAGTCTAGGGCTGTACCAGGGCCAATATGGAAAATGGCATGCAATAATCTGTAAATTATCATTTGAGGAAATACCCCAAAACTATTTGGGAGGGAAAATAACATTATTTTCCAATATTCAACTGTGTAATACACCTTGATATAAAAAAAAATTAAATGCTATTTATAATTTAAGAATCATTTAATTTTCACAGTTCTTTTGATTTTTATTAATAATTTGTTTCCTTGGAAAAGTTAAGCAAATCCAGGAACATTTATTTATATTTTATGACATTCAAATACATTTTTAAATAACGAAAGTATTATAACTTGTAGTGACATTAATATAAACAGTTTAAGAAGGCTTTTATTAGGATTATAATCATTCTGTAACTATAGTTCGATCGTTTGAGTTCTATAATTAGTATTTACTCATGTTACTTGGATTCTACTTTATATATATACATAGCATAAAATGCCACATAACTAAATACATTTTTTCTATCTAAAACAAACAAACCCAAAATCAAAATAGATATTGCAAAGCATTGGACATTAATCAATAACAATTCGTGGAAATATTTATCGGTTAAGAATGTAGAACATACTAATAAAAAAATATTCGGAGTTCGGCAAAGTGTTTTTTATTAAACTTCCGCAATCAAATATTCTTCAACGGTACATACAACCGATATATATGTGATTTGATGTAATAACATGATACCTTTCTTTTCAAAAATAGATTTGAATATCTTATTGTCCCTCGATTTCAAATAATCTGATTTATATCGGGAAAGATAATTCATGTTCGGCATGTGAAATTTGTCTAAACATCCTCGTAAGTTCGGTATGTCTCCTTTAAAAAACAGTACACCGAACAGAAACTAGTACGACCGTTTTCTGAATGCAATGTTATTCAATCGGAAACAATTAAACTTATTTTTAGAAACATCACTCATATCTTTAAATCAATGCATTGTGTGTTGTATTCAATGATGTTGTTGTAATATAAGCTGTCCTTGACGTATATTACTTGAACAATTGTCTGCCATTTCGTTCCAACTGTAAATATATATATGAGTCATTTATTGAATTTGTTAAAATGTTGGTCAGTTGTCCAAATTACATTCACAAATAAAATGTGTCTGTGTGAAAATAATTATTCGATAAAATTGTAATGGGATGTACTGTTTAGTTCGGTAAAATTTTAGCTATTTTCATGTTGCACTTGGAACTGTTTCATGACAATAATTCTGTGTGACTGGGAAGTGTGTATTTGAAATCAAGTTACAATTAACAAAAAAAAAGGACAGCTGTATTTCTGTAGGTGTCCCGAAAGCACCCCATTTTATCCATTATTAACTATTTAAAACTGTATCTGTTTATTTATTGTGTCTGTTTATTTAACGCATCAATGTAAAAATATCGGAAATTGATGAGACTGTCATTAAAGTGAGAGGGTAAGCGCTATAGAACCAGGTTTAATCCACCATTTTCTACATTTGAAAATGCCTGTACCAAGTCAGGAATATGACATGTCTTGTCCATTCGTTTTTGATGCGTTTTGTTATTTGATTTTGCCATGTGATTATGGACTTTCCCAATTGATCTTCCTCTAAGTTCAGTATTTTTGTGATTTTACTTTTTATGTATCCCTTCTACAGTATGCAGGATTCAAAAAGTATTTGCAAATAAGGAAGGCTGTAGCAATATATATATATATTACTAAGGAATCTTCAAAATAACAAGTAACGACAAAATTCTAAGAAATGAATACACTACTTCAGGTGCTAGAAATACGCATTTGTACTTCTTGAGTCTCATACCTGATTCCTGTATCTTGCCTAATACAGTTTCTTGTTTATTTTCTTTGGTTACATCTTCTGACATCAGACTCGGACTTCTCTTGAACTGAATTTTAATGTGCGTATTGTTATGCGTTTACTTTTCTACATTGGTTAGAGGTATAGGGGGAGGGTTGAGATCTCACAAACATGTTTAACCCCGCCGCATTTTTGCGCCTGTCCCAAGTCAGGAGCCTCTGGCCTTTGTTAGTCTTGTATTATTTTAATTTTAGTTTCTTGTGTTTAATTTAGAAATTAGTATGACGTTCATTATCACTGGACTAGTATATATTTGTTTAGGGGCCAGCTGAAGGACGCATCCGGGTGCGGGAATTTCTCGCTACATTAAAGACCTGTTGGTGACCCTCTGCTGTTGTTTTTTATTTGGTCGGGTTGTTGTCTCTTTGACACATTCCCCATTTCCATTCTCAATTTTATCTAAATTAATTAAATGTTCACTCTTTGAACTTCCAGTGATAAGAATTTCGTCTACTCTCACAACAACTCTTGGTATTCCTTGCAACAATTTTTTCATTGTTCTTTGAAATATTCTCGGTGTGGACGAAACTCCAAACGGCAAACGATTATACTGATACAATCCGTTATGCGTGTTGATTGTTACATCTTTAATGTTGCATAGAGATCGTCGGTTTTAGGGATCGGATAATTGTCAAGTTTAGACACTTGGCTAATAGTTACTTTGTAGTCCCCACAAATCCTCACTGATTATTTTATAAAAATTCAGATAGGCATATCTAAGATATCTGCATAGTTTGATGAAAATCAAAGTTGATTTGAAAATGTTATAAAAACAATTAAAGTCTACTATCACTATTTTGTCCGAATTGCAAATCCTAGCTTTTTTTACCAAGATTACTTTAATTCTTAAATTTTACAGCAATACAACAAAAAACTAAATGAAATGGGATTCAGTAAGCTTGATATATATCTAAGATAGCTGCATAGTTTGATGAAAATCCAAGTTGATTTGAAAAAGTTATAAAAAAAATTAAAAATGCCTATCTGAATTTTTATATAATAATTTTTTATTTTAACATATTGTAAAATTAAATTCTTTCATTTCACAGCAAAAAATCAAACTGCCTAATAAGCTTGAATTTTGTAAAATCAATATTTAATTTAGTTAGATGGTCTGATTTACACCAGTCAAAACTAAATATGAAGGTCAAGACTAGTCGATACAGGTCGAGACTGGTTGAGACTGAGTCGAGACTAGTCGAGACAGGTCGAGACTAGTCAAGACAGGTCGAGACAGGTCGAGCCTTGGTCAAGACCATTTCAGACTACACAAAGATCATCAAGTACTGAATCAGACTAATTAAGTAAAGTCGAGACCTAGTCGAGTACACTTAAGTACAGTTAAGTACAGTCGAGACAATGTCGAGACTAGTCGAGTAAAATGTGTGCTCGATTTTACTGGTCGAGCACAAAACCTGGTCAATTAAGACTCTGAGCAGTTTGTAGTGTAGTGACATTAATATAAACAGTTTAATAAGGCTTTTATTAGGATTATAATCATTCTGTAACTGTTGTTCGACCGTTTGAGTTGTATAATAAATATTAGTATTTACTCATGTTACTTGGATTCTACTTTATATATATATGTCGTGTACATGTTAATATTTTGTACAGGTTATTACTTGTATAAAAAATTTATACAAGTAATTAGTTGTATGATGCCATCATACAAGTTATTGCTTGTACAAATACAATTGTACAAGTAATTACTAGTACAAATTTTAATGAGAAAAAGATAATAACTTGTACAAATTATTATATGTGATGTTCTCAAGCAATCGTTTGCCTTTAAACAAATAATTTACTACTTAGACATATAAAGGTATAAACTTCCAACATGTGTGTTCTTTTTGAATAACAAACATAATATTATAAGCAAAACTTAAAAAACAAGTCAACACATAAGTGTAAAGATGGAAAACAGTGAAGAAAAAAGATATCAAGAAATAACTAAATCTAATAATTCGCTTTCACATGCGTAAGATAGTACAGAGAGAATAGTAGTTATGTAAAGGAAGCCAAATTCAGTTCCAATGTTACAGTGAAATGGTAGACAGAGGTCTGATTAACTGTAGAAATATAAAAGGAGTTGTACTGAATATTGCAGAAAGTTGTAAAAATAGGAACAAAAGTTGAAATCATGATTGGTTTAATGAGTCAAAATCAAATCGAGAAAGGATTTGACAATGTTTGACATAACAGAGAGCACTGAGGTATACGCCATGGAAGCAGTACAAGTGCTTTCTTTAAGTGGTGTAAGACAGTCTTGTCTTGTGCAAACAAATATATTATTTGATCTATTAGGTCTTTACGTTTAATTCCACTATATGATATTAAATATGCAACTTTTTATCATGATTTATTTTTGAAAATAGATTGTAGAAGGTTTTTTTTTTATTCTTGCTTTTAACGACTTTGTTACTTTGCACCAGTAGTTAGTATTTTTAAAATGGCAAGAAGCTGATAAGCTTAATAGGTCTCATGGTAGGTTATGTTGTTACTCTGCGTTCGTCGTGTGTCTGAATTCTTCTAACAGTTCAAAAATAATACTAATATAAAAAAGATGTGATATAATTGACAATGGGTTAACTCTCCAGAAGAGCCCAAATGACACAGAAATTAAAAACTATAGATCACTACCACGGCCTTCAACAATGAGCAAAGCCCATTACGCAGTCAGCTTTAAAAGGCCCCGAAATGGCAAATGTAAATCATTCAAACGAGAAAACCAACGGCCTTATTTATGTACAAAAATGAACGGAAAAAATATGTAACATCGACAAACGACAACCATTGAATGACAGGCTCCTGAATTCGTACAGGCACATACAAAATGTGACGGGGTTAAACATGTTAGCAGGATCCCAACCTTCTACTTTCCTGGGACAGTGGTGTAACATTACAACATAAGAACGAACTATAAAAATCAGTTGAAAAATGCTTGAGATGGATACAATCAGAAATACTACACAGGGGACGTGGCCGGGTACTTGTATATCCGATACAACAACCAAAACAAAAACCCACTAAGTATAGGATACACATTTGAAAAAAAAAGAAGAAAAACAAACACAATTGATTTCAAAAATAGATACGCTTTATGATCAGAAAAAAATAAACAAACAAATGAATAAATACGAGAAAAGAGTAAAAGAAAATTTATAATATTACCCGACAATTGACAAAACAATCCTAGACTTACTAACTCAAAGAAAGGCGTTTTTCAATGAAACATTTTGTTTAAAGCAAAAGTAGATTGAAGCACATACAACTCAAAGATATTGTGCTGTACAAGTTATTATCTTTTTCTCAACAAAAATTGTACAAGTAATTACTGGTACAATTATATTTGTACAGATAATAACTTGTATGATGGCATCATACAAGTAATTACTCACTGTGTATCATCGCCACCGGAAATTGGGTACTAACGAAGCGGAGAGAAATAGAAAAAAAAAATAAACAAGTTAGGAATTCGTTCAATTTAAAGCATTTCCACTCATTTGATGAGGGTGCCGCTTAAGAAATGATTTTCTGATATATAATTCTTTTAATTATTAGGCCGATAAGTACAAAATAAATACAAGATTTTGTGTAATACTCCAAAACTTGCCACTTAGTACCGGAAAATTTCGAGGTCTATCGTCCTCTGTAGCCCCATTCTCAAGATATTGAACTGTTTTTCATTATTTTTCCAGACACGATTTTAGAATATTATAGTGCGGCATCATATTTAATGAAATTTGTTGTCAAAAATATGTTTTTTTTTAAAGAATATGGACAAAAACACTGTTTGTTTGTTGTACGGCGAATTGCAGGACGTTGTACGGCGAATTGCAAAATAACAACTTTTGTCTGTACGGCGTCTTGCAATATATTATAATAAGAGGACATTAATCACTGTTTAGATAATATCAAGTGATGATATTTTGTTGATATCAAAGCTTTACAGGCTTACAAACATACAAAATGTCTTACTTATCAAATACTATAAATATGTGCCGTTAATTCAGTTCAGGAGGCCTCGTTGCCTTCCGCTTTTCGATTTTGTAAAAAAGTTTTTTTTCAACCATATTATCATAAATATATTAATATATATATCGTTATACTACTAACGACTGTAAATGTTGTCTTATTTGTTGTTAGGGTGAAATTTTGTAAGTTCAATAAAATAAACCGTCCATTCATCTTTTGTTGGTGCTAGTTGTTTTTTTTTTAGATAAAAACAGTTAAGATGTGGTATGATAGCAAATAAGATAACTATCCATCAGGATCAAATAAACTGTATGTAAGCAATTATATGCTATCGTACGGCCTTCAACAACGAAAACTCGTCCCTTATAGTCGGCTATACAAAGCACCGAACGAAAAATGTGGAAGGACTCAACAAGAAAGCGAACGGCCTAACTCATAACAAAACAATTTATGAAAAAAAAAAAGAAATGAAGCAACGACAACCACCGAACCACAGGATCGAGAATTCGGACAGACACATAATATTGTTAAGTTATTTAATTTCTGAAATGACTCATTTGTCGAGATAAACTTTGAATTAAGAAAATACTTTGTTTTCATCGAAAGTAAGGAGAAACAAATCGTAAATTGCATTTCGAATTAATTGTTTTGTCTGTTTCTATCTAATGCATTTTATCTAATGCATAATTAGATGGGGGGGGGGGGGGGGGGGGTGGGGGTATGTGGGTCTGTTAACATGTTCACAACACCTCGATTTTGGCAAACACAGATAACAACAAATTTTAAATGCTGATAAGAGTTAACAGCAACTTTAATGACACATGGACAGACATTTGAACTGATGGAAAAGCAGACTCCAAGAAAAAAAACTATGTCATGAATAATCGAAAATGCTTCAAACACCAAAAGGGAGGCTTCTTCTGGTTATGTATATTGTTGAGTAAATGTTTTGTGTCAATCAATCGTAGAAAACTTGGGTTATCGTCATGACGTAGGAAAGTGTAACAAACAGATAGAATGAGTGAATACTATAAGGCGCGAACATTTTTTTAATGGCGGGGGCTTTTATAAATTATAGTTACATCGCAGTCAGAGTATTCATACGACTTATTGCTAACATGATTTTATTGAAAGGAATTACGAAGGTTTACTGTTTTTTATTTTAAATCATCAAAACCAGTGTAAAATCAGAAAGTAACATGTAAGGTGTCACAAGTTGAAGCACTCTTTCATCTCCATCTGAGCTGATATAAAGAAGCCTTGATCTTTAGATCCATTCTGAATTTCTTAGACTAGCAAATTTGATTTCAATTTGAGAACCAATTCCTATTTTCTTCGGCCTCTTCTACCAGGCCACACTGTTCAGTTAATTTACGAATTGCAAATTAAATTGAAAAGGTACTTTATTTTTCACAATTCCGTCCAGGTACTCTGGGTCGATATAACTTATCAAACATTCCATATACATGTGAATTATTTTCGTCATAGGACTGACCAGGGTTTAAGCTGGATAAGAAGTGGCCTTCCCCTTTAACGTTTTGGATACATATCAAATAGAAGCCAGAAATAACTACATTGGTTAGACGTATAAAGAGGGGCATGAGATAGTTTTAAACATGTTTAACACTGCCGCATTTGTTGCACCTGCATGACCCAACTTGAGTCCGTAACCTTTGCTATAAAGTCTTGTATTTATTTAATTTTTTTTAATTTGGGTTCATTTATATGTTTCAAGAAACAAACATTGCACTTCGACCCCCTTTTGTAGTTAATTGATTGCTCACTTAGGAGACAGCTTCAGGTATACCATACAAGCTTAGTTTCGAGCCATGGTGAATTTTCTAAATATGAACGTTTTTGTACAATTAAATTGATTTTTAGATAGTTGAATAATAATATAGCCTTCCTAGTGGGTTTATATAAAAATTTAGATTATTTTTAGCATGTTTTATAAGCCATTGTTCAGTTTGACCGTCCAATCGTTCCTATCCGTACCGCCATACATTTTGAAAATTTTGTATTTTTTTTCAACCAAGATTCGACGCTCGATCTTTTCAAATCAATTTCATGGAAAAAAAACAGCAGAAATGCATATGATTTTTTTTACCTCTTGATAGATATATGTCTATGGTATTAGGAAAGGTATCACTCTTATTGATTGAATTTTTCCTTTGGACCAAATTTTTCAGATCTTTGTGACATGTTCAACACCCTATTTTGCAATATTTGGTATCAAATAATTGCTCATTGTTGCCATAGTTACACAAAAAAAGAGATTATATTTAACCATTATTACTTTTGGAAATCAAATCTATGGACGATTCTCTTTCCATAAATATAAACATGCATAGCTTAAATATTAAGCCTTATTTATTAGGAAGGAAGGGAAAGAGGAAAGAGGGTGTTTAAAAATTATGAGTGTCAATTCTTAGTTTTTTTCCTATCTGTGACTTAACACCAACCCTAGTGCATAATTTTCTCGCTGCGTTGGGTTGTTTCTTCTATTTGGTCGGGCTTCTGTTTCTTTGACATTTCCATTCTCAATTTAATCAAGGATTTACTATACTCACTGAAGATTTTTTTAAAGACATGTACATTTACATATAATTATGCTGTTAATGTCACTCCTTTGCGGAAGCAACGTTAAGTAAGACATGGACAGCAAATGTTAATGTGATTCTTGTAAATAACAGTTAAGATCAGTTAATAGAGAAAAAAATGTCAAAAACAGTGAACACTTTAAGTATAAAGTAATAGATAACAAGAATCTCAATTTCAAATAAACAGTTAACATCATTGCAAATTTTAACAAAAAAGATTACAGACAGTGGGTCGAAAACAGTTAAGTTTTTAAAATTTATCAGTCAAATAACAGTTTTAAAAGATTTCAACCTTGAAAAGGACAAAAACAGTTTAATATAAAAAGGACCCCCCACCTGAGATATTTGAACTTAATACTTTATTTTCTTTGAAAGGACGCAGTAAACAACTATTATAAAATTAGCAAGTTGCCATACAGTTTAAAACAAGTTGCCATACAGTAAATTTTTCAACACGAGCAAGTTGCCGTACCCTAGACTTTATTTTTTGTGGTCAATATTCTTTAAAAGGCATCTTTTTGACAACAAATTTCAGTAAATATGATGCCACACTATAATAATCTAAAATCGTGTCTGGAAAAATAATGAAAAACAGTTCAATATCTTGAGAATGGGGCTACAGAGGACGATAGACCTCGAAACTTTCCGGTACTAAGTGGCAAGTTTTTAAGTATTACACAAAATCTTGTATTTATTTTGTACTTATCGGCCTAATAATTAAAAGAATTATATATCAGAAAATCATTTCTTAAGCGACACCCTCATCAAATGAGTGGAAATGCTTTAAATTGAATGAATTCTTAACTTGTTTATTTTTTTTTCTGCTTCTCTCCGCTTCGTAAGTACCCAATTTCCGGTGGCGATGATACACAGTGTTACTCATACAAAGTTTTTGTACAAGTAATAACCTGTACAAAATAATAAAATGTACACGTTATATACATAGCATAAAATGCCACATAACTAAATACATTTTTTTCTATCTAAAACAAACAAACCCAAAATCAAAATAGATATTGCAAAGCATTGGACATTAATCAATAACAATTCGTGGAAATATTTATCGGTTAAGAATGTAGAACATACTAATAAAAAAATATTCGGAGTTCGGCAAAGTGTTTTTTATTAAACTTCCGCAATCAAATATTCTTCAACGGTACATACAACCGATATATATGTGATTTGATGTAATAACATGATACCTTTCTTTTCAAAAATAGATTTGAATATCTTATTGTCCCTCGATTTCAAATAATCTGATTTATATCGGGAAAGATAATTCATGTTCGGCATGTGAAATTTGTCTAAACATCCTCGTAAGTTCGGTATGTCTCCTTTAAAAAACAGTACACCGAACAGAAACTAGTACGACCGTTTTCTGAATGCAATGTTATTCAATCGGAAACAATTAAACTTATTTTTAGAAACATCACTCATATCTTTAAATCAATGCATTGTGTGTTGTATTCAATGATGTTGTTGTAATATAAGCTGTCCTTGACGTATATTACTTGAACAATTGTCTGCCATTTCGTTCCAACTGTAAATATATATATGAGTCATTTATTGAATTTGTTAAAATGTTGGTCAGTTGTCCAAATTACATTCACAAATAAAATGTGTCTGTGTGAAAATAATTATTCGATAAAATTGTAATGGGATGTACTGTTTAGTTCGGTAAAATTTTAGCTATTTTCATGTTGCACTTGGAACTGTTTCATGACAATAATTCTGTGTGACTGGGAAGTGTGTATTTGAAATCAAGTTACAATTAACAAAAAAAAAGGACAGCTGTATTTCTGTAGGTGTCCCGAAAGCACCCCATTTTATCCATTATTAACTATTTAAAACTGTATCTGTTTATTTATTGTGTCTGTTTATTTAACGCATCAATGTAAAAATATCGGAAATTGATGAGACTGTCATTAAAGTGAGAGGGTTAGCGCTATAGAACCAGGTTTAATCCACCATTTTCTACATTTGAAAATGCCTGTACCAAGTCAGGAATATGACATGTCTTGTCCATTCGTTTTTGATGCGTTTTGTTATTTGATTTTGCCATGTGATTATGGACTTTCCCAATTGATCTTCCTCTAAGTTCAGTATTTTTGTGATTTTACTTTTTATGTATCCCTTCTACAGTATGCAGGATTCAAAAAGTATTTGCAAATAAGGAAGGCTGTAGCAATATATATATATATTACTAAGGAATCTTCAAAATAACAAGTAACGACAAAATTCTAGGAAATGAATACACTAGCTACTTCAGGTGCTAGAAATACGCATTTGTACTTCTTGAGTCTCATACCTGATTCCTGTATCTTGCCTAATACAGTTTCTTGTTTATTTTCTTTGGTTACATCTTCTGACATCAGACTCGGACTTCTCTTGAACTGAATTTTAATGTGCGTATTGTTATGCGTTTACTTTTCTACATTGGTTAGATGTATAGGGGGAGGGTTGGGATCTCACAAACATGTTTAACCTCGCCGCATTTTTGCGCCTGTCCCAAGTCAGGGGCCTCTAGCCTTTGTTAGTCTTGTATTATTTTAAGTTAAGTTTCTTGTGTTTAATTTGGAAATTAGTATGGCGTTCATTATCACTGGACTAGTATATATTTGTTTAGGGGCCAGCTGAAGGACGCATCCGGGTGCGGGATTTCTCGCTACATTGAAGACCTGTTGGTGACCCTCTGCTGTTGTTTTTTATTTGGTCGGGTTGTTGTCTCTTTGACACATTCCCCATTTCCATTCTCAATTTTATCTAAATTAATTAAATGTTCACTCTTTGAACTTCCAGTGATAAGAATGTCGTCTACTCTCACAACAACTCTTGGTATTCCTTGCAACAAATTTTTCATTGTTCTTTGAAATATTATCGGTGTGGACGAAACTCCAAACGGCAAACGATTATACTGATACAATCCGTTATGCGTGTTGATTGTTACATCTTTAATGTTGCATAGAGATCATCGGTTTTAGGGATCGGGTAATTGTCAAGTTTAGACACTTGGCTAATAGTTACTTTGTAGTCCCCACAAATCCATACTGATTTGTCCGGTTATACTATTGGCACTAAGTCCATCTCTCAACATATCATCAAGAGTAGCTTTGTAATCACAATGTTCAGATATCTGTCTAAGCTCTGCTACAAACTGGCTCACCGATTCGTTTGGCTGTCTCAATCTACTGTTAAACTTGCACCTCTGTACGATAGATGACGGTTTTGGATGTTGGTGATCCGGGACTAACTTAACAATGTCATCATAAGTTTTTTCCCCTGGCTTTTGCGGAGCACTTAGATTCCTCATAAGTTTACCTTACTTATAAAATACAAAAATACCCATGGAGACAGGAAATGTAATTGAAACATGCATGACATTTAGTGTTTTTTTCTGATAATATAATAGAAACTGGCTAGAGTAACAATTTGGATGACACCAAGTGAAATACCAATCATGTATCTTATGTGAAATTATAGAATATGGAGAATTTTGGTACAGCATTGGAGTAGCTGTAGGATTTTTAAAAGGATTTTGACGAGAAATCAAATTGAAGACACAGCTTTATTTGACGCTATGGCTGCTGAGCTTCAACTTTTGCTATGCGAAGTAGTTTAAAAGCTTTAAGGAAAATTGGTTGTCAGTGTTCTCTTTCATGTTAATGCAAATCATATATTGTATAAGTTATAAGTGATTTTTAGTCAAATTTTGTACAAATTATAAATTGCACAAAAAATTTGTACAAAGTCAAATTACAAATTATAATTTGTACAATTTTTGTGTGCAAATAACAATTATTTGTAGAAAATGGTACATGTTCACAGACAATGGAATTTATTACAAAGGATAATAATAATTTATACTGGAATTGTCCTAGGTTCAACTGATGTTTAAAATATGTTTATGTGACATATTACTGAAATCCTTCTGCAAATACAGGACCACCATATTACTAGTAGAAAGACCCCAAACAGATATACATTGTAAGAAGATGTGGTATGGGTGCCAATGAGACAACTCTCCACAATGTTCTATTATCTTCCATTTCTACTGATTATTGGCTCTCAAAATGATAACATTTCAATTTCAACAACAGTTAACTGCAAATACATTCTTACAATAACAGATAACAAAATAAATAATAGTCCTATAACAGCTAACAAAGAGTAAGACAATAACAGCTTACAGTAAATACATTTTCAGAATAACAGATAAGAAAGAATTAAATTGCCTCATAACAGCATAACAGTTAAACCCCTTGCCCCCTCTTAAATAAGGTCATGCATTTTGAACATTTTGTTTCTTTATCTAATCGAAACAGTCTTTATGTTAAACAATGATGCAATAGAATTTCGTACATTAAACATAGTGAGGCAATTGTTTTGTTTACTTTCTACAAATGCCAAGACAGTCAAGAACAAAATATGAACAACTACTATCGATACATGTTTACTTCATAATAAAAGCAAATAATATAATTACAATGTGGTCTTTGCGCTTAAAAAAGTTGTCAAGAATGTGTGATGTTATTTCTATTCAAAGGGTAACATAACATTTTCTTATTAAGTTAGAACATAAAGAGGCCAAGCATTGTACTTAGATATAATAGTGTACAGGTTATGAAAACAATAGTGAGGCTCATTTCATGATTGATCAGATATTTACTGTATCATTATAGTACGGTAACCAGATCCAATATTTTTTAGATTTAATCATCAAACATACTATATGGCTATATTTTATATTTAATTTATTGGATTCGGAAAAATGAGTACTTTTGAAATAACGATGTCGTCAAAAAGAAATGTGGTAACAGTTTTGCATAAAAAAAGGATCAAAGCTCAAATTTAAAAAAAAAAAAAATTCTTCAATAATTTAGAAATTTGAAGATATACACAAAAATTAATGTTAAATTTCAGATACAGACATTTTTTCATATCATATAACAATGAATTATCTCGAAAATGAAAAAAAAAGAAATGAATTAGGAAATCGATTTATTCCGGAAATTGTTTTTTTTCAAACACTTAATCTATTATACAAATATTCTGTTAAAGTTACAGTAATTACCTTACCGGTTGACATTCAACCTCAGCAATAAAGGATAAATATTATTACTTTAACTGAAGCCTGCTATCATTGAGGCGTATTTTGCATAAGACCATTCATGTAATTCATTAAAACTTAAAAGCACCCAATACCTCGAAAACAGTTACAATCGAAAAATCCAACCAAAGAGATCCACACAATAGAATTATGCCAAGATTATCTTCTAGGGCATCTGTCAAGGAATATGATTTTTATTTGAAATTTCTACATAATTCTGACCCTTTACTGGTGTAAAGCTCCTGACATGAAGGGTTTTGTTGTGAACAAACGCTTGACTTGTTTACATGGACATTTTCCCTTCAATGAAAACACAAGATCATACAAGAAATCTGCTGACTTATCATGAATATCAATAATGTGGTCATTTTTATAAATTTCCTGTTTACAAAACTTTGAATTTTTCGAAAAACATAGGATTTGTTTTATTCCAGGCATATATTACCTTAGCCGTATTTGACACAACTTTTTGGAATTTTGGATCCTCAATGCTCTTCAACTTTGTACATGTTTGGCTTTATCAATATTTCGATTTGAGCGTCACTGATGAGTCTTATGTAGACGAAACGCGCGTCTGGCGTACTAAGTTATAATCCTGGTACTTTTGATAACTATTCAAACCACTGGGTCGATGCCATTGCTGGTAAACGTTTCGTCCTTGAGGGTATCACCAGCCCAGTAGTCAACATTTCGGTGTTGACATGAATATCAATGATGTAGTCATTTTTATAAGTTTCCTGTTTACAAAACTTTATATTTTACGAAAAACTAAGGAGTTTCTTATTGCAGGCATAGATTACCTTAGCCGTATTTGACACAACTTTTTGGAATTTTGAATCCTCAATGCTCTTCAACTTTGTACATATTTGGCTTAATCAATATTTCGATTTGAGCGTCACTGATGAATCTTATGTAGACGAAACGCGTCTGGCGTACTAAGTTATAATCCTGGTACTTTTGATAACTATTTAAACCACTGGGTCGATGTCACTGCTGGTGGACGTGTCGTCTCCGAGGGTATCACCAGCCCAGTAGTCAACATTTCGGTGTTGACATGAATATCAAGAATGTCGTCATTTTTATAAATTTCCTGTTTACAAAACTTTGAATTTTTCGAAAAACTGAGGATTTTCTTATTCCAGGCATAGGTTACCTTAGCCGTATTTGACACAACTTTTTGGAATTTTGGATCTTTAATGCTCTTCAACTTTGTACATGTTTGGCTTTATCAATATTTCGATTTGAGCGTCACTGATGAGTCTTATGTAGACGAAACGCGCGTCTGGCGTACTAAATTATTATCCTGGTACTTTTGATAACTATTTAAACCACTGGGTCGATGCCACTGCTGGTGGACGTTTCGTCCCCGAGGGTTTCACCAGCCCAGTAGTCAACATTTCGGTGTTGAAATGAATTTCAATAATGTCGTCATTTTTATAAATTTCCTGTTTACAAAACTTTGATTTTTCGAAAATCTAAGGATTTTCTTATTTCAAGCAAAGATTACCTTAGCCGTATTTGACACAACTTTTTGGAATTTTGGATCCTCAATGCTCTTCAACTTTGTACATGTTTGGCTTTATCAATATTTCGATTTGAGCGTCACTGATGAGTCTGATGTAGACGAAACGCGTCTGGCGTACTAAGTTATAATCCTGGTACTTTTGATAACTATTTAAACCACTGGGTCGATGTCACTGCTGGTGGACGTTTCGTCCCCGAGGGTATCACCAGCCCAGTAGTCAACATTTCGATGTTGACATGAATATCAATAATGTCGTCATTTTTATAAATTTCCTGTTTACAAAACTTTGAATTTTTCGAAAAACTAAGGATTTTCTTATTCCAGGCATAGATTACCTAAGCCGTATTTGACACAACTTTTTGCTTTTTGGAATTTTGGATCCTCAATGCTCTTCAACTTTGTACATGTTTGGCTTTATCAATATTTCGATTTGAGCGTCACTGATGAGTCTTATGTAGACGAAACGCGTCTGGCGTACTAAGTTATAATCCTGGTACTTTTGATAACTATTTAAACCACTGGGTCGATGTCACTGCTGGTGGACGTTTCGTCCCCGAGGGTATCACCAGCCCAGTAGTCAACATTTCGATGTTGACATGAATATCAATAATGTCGTCATTTTTATAAATTTCCTGTTTACAAAACTTTGAATTTTTCGAAAAACTAAGGATTTTCTTATTCCAGGCATAGATTACCTAAGCCGTATTTGACACAACTTTTTGCTTTTTGGAATTTTGGATCCTCAATGCTCTTCAACTTTGTACATGTTTGGCTTTATCAATATTTCGATTTGAGCGTCACTGATGAGTCTTATGTAGACGAAACGCTCGTCTGGCGTACTAAGTTATAATCCTGGTACTTTTGATAACTATTTAAACCACTGGGTCATGCCACTGCTGGTGGACGTTTCGTCCCCGAGGGTATCACCAGCCCAGTAGTCAACATTTCGGTGTTGACATGAATATCAATAATGTGGTCATAAATTTCCTGTTTACAAAACTTTGAATTTTTCGAAAAACTAAGGATTTTCTTATTCCAGGCATAGATTACCTTAGCCGTATTTGACACAACTTTTTTAAATTTTGGATCCTCAATGCTCTTCAACTTTGTACATGTTTGGCTTTATCAATATTTCGATTTGAGCGTCACTGATGATACTTATGTAGACGAAACGCGCGTCTGGCGTTCTAAATTATTATCCTGGTACTTTTGATAACTATTTAAACCACTGGGTCGATGTCACTGCTGGTGGACGGTTCGTCCCCGAGGGTATAACCAGCCCAGTAGTCAACATTTCGGTGTTGACATGAATATCAATGATGTAGTCATTTTTATAAGTTTCCTGTTTACAAAACTTTATATTTTACGAAAAACTAAGGAGTTTCTTATTGCAGGCATAGATTACCTTAGCCGTATTTGACACAACTTTTTTAAATTTTGGATCCTCAATGCTCTTCAACTTTGTACATGTTTGGCTTTATCAATATTTCGATTTGAGCGTCACTGATGATACTTATGTAGACGAAACGCGCGTCTGGCGTACTAAATTATAATCCTGGTACTTTTGATAACTATTTAAACCACTGGGTCGATGCCACTGCTGGTGGACGTTTCGTCTCCGAGGGTATCACCAGCCCAGTAGTCAACATTTCGGTGTTGACATGAATATCAATAATGTCGTCATTTTTATAAATTTCCTGTTTACAAAACTTTGAATTTTTCGAAAATCTAAGGATTTTTTTATTTCAGACAAAGATTACCTTAGCCGTATTTGACACAACATTTTGGAATTTTAAATCCTCAATGCTCTTCAACTTTGTACATGTTTGGCTTTATCAATATTTCGATTTGAGCGTCACTGATGAGTCTGATGTAGACGAAACGCGCGTCTGGCGTACTAAGTTATAATCCTGGTACTTTTGATAACTATTTAAACCACTGGGTCGATGCCACTGCTGGTGGACGTTTCGTCCCCGAGGTTATCACCAGCCCAGTAGTCAACATTTCGGTGTTGACATGAATATCAATAATGTGGTCATTTTAGTAGATTTCCTGTGTACAAAACTTTGAATTTTTTGAAAAACTAATTACTATGAGGGAGTGATTTATCTGATCATAAAGCTTTGAAATTAGCTTCCATACCCAAGCAAGGGCTTCATCTTTGTCAATATTACCGAAACTGTAAAAACCAATGAAATAGTCGTGCGTTTCCTCCAAAGTCTTGTAGACAGTTAGTGTACATACTGCAAACATATACAATTGTATTGCATCTGGTAAGTGCATGTACAGCAGGCAATAGTTTACAAATAGTTAGTGAATACGTGAAAATCTTCGCCCATCCTTTACACTGCTCATGTTCCTCATATGCACCACAACTCGCTTGTATGTTTCATATATTTGCAGTAGTAAACGCACAGAACAATCACATCTGTATTAGATGTCCGTATGATTGTTCATTTACTCTTTCCTTTTTCTCTAAACTTGGTGTCAAAATTTAAGGCATCGAGTATTGACCTCATCCTGAGTCCTGAACAAGTTACGACAGCCATTAACAGTATTGGTATAATTTGACAATTTCGGAATTTACATACGTTCCGCCTATTTGAAGCTCACATAGGTGAAATCATAGCGGTTTTGTGAAAGTTTTGCAGTCGGGATTACTTCTCCCCTCAATAATCTGATACACTTTGATGGAAGCTGTAGTATTTGTGCGGCGTTCCCTTTCGGCATACTTTATAGAGTTGTTCAAGGCGTAGCGGTCAAAAACATCGGCTTCTGTGTGCGCTATAGAAATTCATTTGAACATATTTTTTAATAGTCAGCTGCAATGTAACCGAATGCTTTACCTTTCTTAACATCAATACATTGAACCAATGCCCTACCAACTCTGATGTAAGTTGGGAGTGATGGTACAAAGGAAGGCAGGGATAGTGCACAAGGAACTTCATATTCTAACTACTTCAACAAATCAGACTTACATGAAGGAAGGCCAGCTGAAGGACGCCACCGGGTGGGGGAGTTTCTCGCTGCATTGAAGACATATTGGTAACCTTCTGCTGTTGTCTGTTCTATGGTCGGGTTGTTGTCTCTTTGACACATTCCCCATTTCCATTCTCAATTTTGCATAATATTTTCATGGTGCCGTCATCTTGAAAAGAAGGAAATTGGAATGGGGACCAACAGGGTGCCACAGCACATGTTCTATGGTACGTCATCTCTATATTTCGCCACAATCAATGCACGTCTAAATACAAGTTATTTTTGTGGTCATGTTTTCAACGTTGTTAGTTTTGACTTTGACATTGGACTATAAAAACTCATTGAAGGACCTAAAGAAAAGCACTAGTGATAAAATGTTTAGACAGGTTCAAGCCTTTCTCTACAGCTGTGAGCAAAGAATGTCAAATATCTCTTGTAGCATGCATTCTAGAAGAGATATTGATAAGACGTGGATGATTGTATTCAACAAAGGGATCAGATATGGTTTCATTCAGATGGTTCACAATGGCAATAACATGTTCTTAATCTCTTTTCATTGCTGTTGGTTTTGTTTCCTCTTGTGAATCTTCATTATTGCAGCAATTCCAGTCCGTTTTAGCGTTACACGACTAACGGGTTCTAGGAAATGTCTAGTAAGGGTCCATCTAACAAGCGCAGACTTTTGATTTGTTATGCCTACAGTGCCAGCTGGTCGCCTTCAGGATTTTATACAGTCTTTTATGTTGCCATGTCGGTCCTTGACCGTTAAAATGTCAAGGAGTCTGTCTTGCAGCAAAGTAGCCATCGTAGATTAAATTATTGATTTAGTGTTATCCGACACACATTATTCAATCGCTGAAGTCAATGTTTCAAAATTTCCGCCGAAAACTTATAAAAAATAAACTGATTGCAAAATGTAAAAAATATAAAAAATATTTGTATTTTAACATTGAAAACTACTCTTTAACTACAAAATTTCATGACTATTCAATTTCTTCTAGTTGGTTATTCAAGTGAACATTTTCTGTCCATTTTCACTGAATACGATTATTTCAATAACGGCACTTAGGTAAAGATAGTCATGTTAAAATCGGTTTTTGCATCCAAACTTTAAATGAGTTTGTGCTTTTTTCAAACAAGTCAGCAGATGTTCAGAAAATGACATAATCTCGCCACAGATATTTGAAAGTCGTTTCGACCTTGTTTCAAAAATGTTAAACAGACTATAGATTAAAAACTTGTTGATCGACATAATTATATTTGTCCTAAAATCATGCAATTTATGGTGTATAAGATGCACAGACATACATGCCACATACATATGTAACACTGAGAAACGGGTCCTTCCCACCAAATGTGTCCGATTCCCCCAAACTAGTTTATTTGGCGTCACTGAATTCCACACCATGTCTTAATGTAAATTAGCGCCAAAGCGTGTCATTTGTAGCAACGCCTTAACGTGCCCAATCCACCAAATGTGTCCATATCAAGCTTGTTTTTTCTGGAACAGTTATTCGTGTCCATATTATAAATACGTTGGTTATTTGATAATTGCTTTTCATTAACGAATACTCATTTTACTATTTCATTAAGCAAAAAATGAATTACTTTAGGTCTTTTTCTAAAACGGTATTTCAACCTGGGTTAAAATGTGTGTGTGTGTGTGTGTGTGTGTGTGTGTGTATGTCAGTCGTGTCAACTGGGGACACACACGTGTAGGAAACCCTTCAATTGGGGACACATATCAAACGGGGACGTCTCCAATTGTCAAAGTGCTGTAAATCGATTTTTTTTGCGTCCTTTTCTATCAGAAACAAATTTTCGTACAAAAACAATTTTATAAACATTTGTCCTCAATTCAACTATTTCAACCGGACATAGTTTGTGTGACGGCTTACATGTTGGAAACTCGCAAAGCGCGGACGTGATACACTCGGTCCTCGTTTGCACCATCTTATTCATATCATGTGACCTAGCACAGGCCTTCCTAACTTCCGGATAGGCGCCATATTGGAAAAAACTGGACATACTCAGAGAGGTAGGTCGTCAATTTGAAATGTTGAATTAAGAAAATCGAGCAAACCAATTTTGTATTGGATTAGTGCATATTGTACTGTGAGTTAAAAATTTTGAAGTTATCATATTTTTATAAACAAAATTATTATGGTTATTGAGAAAAAGTTCAGGATTGCCAAGAATGTTGCGAAAACACATGTCTGATAAAACCAAGTCTTGGTTTTATGAATTTTTGACAATTGTTCGTTTTTGGATAAGAAATTTCTTTAAATTAAAGGTCCGATAAAAGTTTAATATGTTTTTGAATGTTTATATGGCAACAACATTGCAAATCGGATGCAAATTATGCATTTTGACGCACATGTTATGTCGCTTCATTGTTATGCAAATGAGCGACTATAACCGGTTGTTTGTGTACTTTAACACACATGATGTATCATTGAAAACGTGTAGGCATTGTATGGTATGAATATTACAATATATCTGTAATTTAAACTTTAATTGCTCATTTCAATACATTAATCAATTGTTACATGTACTTTGACAGAGAGTTGTCTCATTGACAATCAATCATAATATGCCATCCTTTTCTTCTTATTTATCTGTATATATTTTTAATACACACACATTTATATTATAATAATTTGAATTCAAACAAGTATCAGATTTTGTTCAGTTTCATTTCATTGGACTAGGGAGGACACAATTTAGAACAATTACTCTCAAAAGGGGGGGGGGGGCACTACCTATACAGAAGGTGAAATATGCTGCTGGAATACATGAAGGTCATCTTTTCAAGCTTGAAAAATATATGTGGATAGGTCTGGAAAACTATCAGAAATATACGATTACATCATTAAAGTTACAATAATTTCTTCGTCTCTCATCCTTCTAGATGTTACAAGCTGTTTTTTCAATCTCTTTTTACACATTGGTATTCCACTTTTTTCTTTGATTGATCCAGTACTTTATAGTCATGTCCATATTCATATTTTGTCTTCGTATAATTTCAGTCAGTGGAAATACTAGACACAACATCCTAGCTGGTTTTCCAATTTGTCCTACAGACTATGAAAATATTGTAATAGAAAAATGTAGTTTATTTTATTTCATATGGTTTATTAGTGGGTTATGTATGCGGGTTCTACTTTGTAAACTATTTTACATAAAATTATTGTTTAAATGTTCTATACATTTTCCAAGCGTAGGATACTTCAAATATGTCAAATAAGCACTTTTATAAACTATTGAACTTGTCTGGACAATGAGACTTCAGCAGTTACCAAATTATATATATATGTCTAGTAAAGTTATAAAGAGCATCTTAAAAGTTCGGACAACGGTCAAGCGACGTCAGCAACTTTATTTGTGTATGTCGATAACTCATAAATCATACATTCTTCTGTTTGTTACAGTCAGTTAAGGGTTGCTAGGACATTCAGAACTTAGTATATAAACTTATCAAGCCGCTATGAAATCAATAGCGAGTTTCTTGATATTCTAGGTGAGTCTCTTGATTTTGAAAATAATTTAAATTTAAAACTATTTTTCTTTTAATTTTATTTTGAAAAAATAAATAAAGTTTCTAAGTAAATAATATTTTAATTCAGAGGTTTATTTAAACAGTAATCTTTATTGTTATTATTTAATAGGAAATCTGAATTGTTGGTAGTATTTTATTATTGTTTTCAACTTATTTTGACTTCAAAATGTGTACTTTGAAATTATATTGTAAATACTTTGATTTTATGTTTATTGAATAAATAGCGAGTTTCTTGATATTCTAGGTGTCAGTCGATCCCGGCCTGCCTCTATAACGGCAGAAATGCCATGCACCATCATTGGCATTGTCACAGCTAGTTTCCCCCAAAACATTAAAGACCCAGAACTAACTCTCACAGATGTAGTTTGTCTGTTGAGAGTCTGTGGGGAATCAACACAACGGCTAGTTTCACAATTTAGGAAATATCCATATACCATTCACATTAGTATGGTGTCTTTAAAGGTAGTGTTGTTTGTTGGTGTATAATCAGGATCCCAACACATCTAACAAGAATGTGTCCTCAGTACACGAATGCTCCACTCGTTCTATCATTTTCTATGTTCAGTGGACCATGACATTGGGATAAAAACTCTAATTTGGCATTAAAATTAGAAAGATCATATTATAGGGAACATGTGTACTAATTTTGAAATTGAATGGACTTCAACATCATCAAAAACTACCTTGACCAAAAACTTTAACCTGAAGCGGGACAGAAGAACGGACGCACAGACCAGAAAACATAATGCCCCTCTACTATCGTAGGTGGGGCATAAAAATGCAAGTGTCAAACAAATAAAACTCAATATGACCAAAAGCAAACAGAGTTTCAAACTACTTACTTAGAACAAGGTCATACAGAATGAGAATGTGGTGGGCTTACACATACTGTGCATGCAAATTCTCCTGTAACTTGTGACGGTGTAACAGCTTAACATTTAAGAACAAACAGTTGACACACAGACATGTCACCCTTATAAAAATGAAAATATGTGGTAAGATTGCTAATGATTGAAAAAGACAACTCTCAACCAGAGACCAAATGCATCTACTGAAAAATGACTCATAAATTGTGTCCCTGCATGCAAAAGGTCTCCAGTCAATAAACCCTGAACATGGGCTGGTCTAAAAAAAACTCCATGACTTTTAGTATAAGATGTGCTTCAGTTAATACAACCCGATGCATATCTAGAATTTGTAAAAGTGGTTTGTGGAGGGGTCCCAAAGCTAAACGAATTTATGAGTGAAACCTGCAAAAATCTTGACTGACCCTAAATGAAGCTGGTCCCCGGCCAAAGCTAGACGAATTTATGAGTGAAACCTGCAAAAATCTTGACTGACCCTAAATGAAGCTTTATGAGAGGGGTGCAAGCACCCTAACTACCAAGTTTTATCCAGCTTCTGACAACTGCATTCCAAATATTATGGACATACGATTTATGGTTACATTGCTGACTGCAGCTTACGGTTCATACCTAGCTGTTTCTTTTGTCACAGCTTCAAATCGTCATAGTCAAAAAAAAAATCATCAAAGATCTGCAATCCAGATTTATAAATATACAAATTATAGAATTAAGGAGACAATATATATCAACCAAATTTGTCACTATAAATTGGGTTAGATCCGCCTATCCTGATTCAGTGAACAATACTGCAGATAAAGAAGCCAATTTGCATAAAAACTATATATTATATATTTCTGGATCCGCCACTGATTTCTATTGTTACGAATTTGCAGTTTAAGCAGGTTATAATAGTTCTACAGTTTTATATTTTCCGATATCTCTATTACTTTTCCATATCATCCGTTTATCGTTGAAAACTGTATCTAAAATCATCCCTTTATCCTTGGTTGCTATCAGACGCTTTACCTGTACAGTTGTTACTAGGGTGCTCTCTTCGAGGTCCGCGTTAGAAGTATAAATAGTGGGTAGCTATCCAGTGTAAATTGTCATTCTTATCAGAGACGTCGTAAGAAGGAGATGAAAAAGGTTGGATCGTTAACATTTAAAGACGAGTAGCAGGAGTATTCAAACAAAGTGGAGTGTTTGAAACCTGTTGAGAAGATATAAATAGTTTCGGTTCCGTAGAAGTTGTATAAACAGGGTTAGTGCTAAGGTTTTGCGTTCCACATCTCTCACTATTGCAGTGAGTGTTTGCTGTTAAACCATACCTTAGTTCTACCCTGTTCCAACAGTTTTATAAATATATTTTAATAAAGTTTCATACGTCGAAAGTTAACAACAGTTGAAATAGTTTCCAAACATTCGTTTTATTAAGGTTTCAGCCCGTTTGATACATTTCGGTTCAGCCCGTTTTATACATTCAGGTTTAGTCCCGTTTTAAACATTTAGGTTCCAGACAGGTTCCAAACATTTAGGTTTCAGACAATAGTTCCAAACCGTCTGACCCGTTTCAAACATTTAGGTTCCAGACAGGTTCCAAACATTTAGGTTTCAGACAATAGTTCCAAACCGTCTGACCCGTTTCAAACATTTAGGTTCCAGACAGGTTTCAGACAATAGTTCCAAACCGTCTGGCCATTTTCATACATTTAGGTTTCTGACAAGTGTTATACATTGAGGTTTCAAACCAGTTCTATACATTTAGGTTCCAGACTATAGTTTCAAACAGTTGGTTTTAAACAGTATAGGACAGAAAGGGTTTTAAACAGTTTTTAATTCAACAAGTTCGGGTTAGGTTGATAGGTGTTGAAAATCGTTTTATGTAGTAAAGTATTTGTTTCATATTTGATAGTGATAGTGTAAACTTTTTATTGACTTTAGAACTTTTGAATTGCTTTTCAAACCCATGAAACTGGTACGAACCCGGGGATAAAAACATCTAAACGTCCCCGCCCGGTTACACGTTACACTATTATATCCAACTTCTGTATACTCGCATTATTTATGGGCGTCAAATTGGTTACCTATTCCCTATTCCCTATTCGTTACCTATTCCCTATTCCCTATTCGTTACCTATTCGTTACCTATTCCCTATTCCCTATTCGTTGCCTATTCGTTACCTATTCCCTATTCCCTATTCGTTACCTATTCCCTATTCCCTATTCATTGCCTATTCGTTGCCTATTCCCTATTACCTATTCGTTGCCTATTCGTTACCTATTCCCTATTCCCTATTCGTTACCTATTCCCTATTCGTTACCTATTCGTTACTCATTTGATTTTTAATATCCTTCCCCCTTTTTAATTATGGCATGGAACAGTTTAATATGGCTGCCGTTACCATGGAAACGGCACAATTGTGAAAAAAATCAGTTTTTGGTTTTTGGTGAACTGTTTGGATATGCTTCAACTCAGAATCATCATATTTTAAAACAATGTAGGTGCCCACTATGTACAGGTGTTGGATGATTTTGGTGATCATTGGAACCACTATGTTGCTATGGAAACTACACCAAAATTTTCAAAATTCTCCAAATGCTCTCAACTTCATGAAACTTCACATATTACGTACATGGGGGGGACATATACTTGCCTCCCCATGCCGCTAAAGTTATATTTGCTTAAGAGCAATAAAAACACATCTATTTCCATAGCACGTTTATTTCAAAGAGACAGATAACATCACATGACAAATACGCATCATCATCATACAAAGGGACACAACTCTCACGACTTAACTACAAAACACATACGACCATACAATACAGATACATAACATCCCGCCCCCAAAAATAAAATTTCCCAAATTTTATCAAAATGGTGTATGTGTTTTATCCTTATACAATTGCAAGAAGAAGAAAAATTCCACTATGTAAATTCAAACTGTATAATCACTTCCGTAAATTAAGACTCAAATCAGTAACAATTTTCCAAATAATCTTTGTAAATACATTTATAATAACTGAAATACTCGTGGCTGACCAGTTCTCAATCTAGCATCCATACACACCAGTATCAACAATGCAGAAAAATCCGAACGTCTGGCATCTCGATCTCCCCCTTAGGACCTTATGCACGCATTACGTTCATTCAACATAAAAAAAATATGCATTTAATACATTTACTCAATCTAAATGGAAAATACTAGAATACTGTCATAAATGTAGCTGTATACACAACATTGATAGATAATCATCAGAGACCTTTAACTCTTAAAAATAGTAAATATTACATCAATGAAACACTTCATAAGTTACATATGCAGTCAAAAGAAAAATACGGCTAATTCTCCCTCTCTAACGTGTTCAATCTCTCATACATCACACTCACAAAATAAAACAAAGATGAAACAAATGAATAGCTCCAGAAATGTCAATATCAACCTAGGTTTTATTTATGACTATTACCTCACCGCTACTGACAATCCGCTTTCAAATCAGCCCAACTGATAACAGAAATATATGTATTAATAATCCTTCGGCAGACAAAATTAGATTCATAACTCTCACGACTTAACTACAAAACACATACGACCATACAATACAGATACATAACACACAGTAATGATGAGCAACATTGGTAGATGTGGCATTTGGAGTTGGAATTTCCAAAATAGGTCTTGTTACCATGGAAACAATGCAAAAAGGTCAAAAATTTCAAAAATAAGAATTTTGAGTAAACTGGATGAAACTTTACAGGAATGGTAACTGGCATAGGAAGAGTTAGATTTTGAAGTTAGAATTTTCAAAATGGCCGCCGTAACCATGGAAACAGCAAAAATATCAAAAATTTCAAAATGTTCAAACTTAATGAAACTTTGCAAAAATGTTACTAGACATCTGTAGATGCTCTCTTTGACTTTGGAATTGTCAAAATGGCTGCTGCTCACCTGGTAATAGGGGGAAGGGTGCCATCCGTTATTGCTAGCAATTACAAATCTAGTTGTTAATCCTCTTACATATGGTAATAGTTCTAAATTTGTTGAGGTAAAATGAATCTTTTTATGACCTATTTATATGTGTTTGTGCTCAACCGATCCTTTTACTTCATGTTCGATACGCATTTGTTCCTTACTTGTTTTTTATACGTACTACCTTTTAACTGCTTTATGTTCGTATGTTTGAAGATGGATCTGGGTTCGACAGGATGAAATCACCGTGTTAGCGCTTGCATAAAAAAGGTGTGGTATGATTGCCAATGAGACAACACTCCACATTAGACCAAAACACAGAAATTATCAACTATAGTTCACTGTACGGCCTTCAACAATGAGCATAGCCCAAACCGTGTAGTCACCTATAAAAGGCCCAGACATGACAACCTCATACAATTCAAACAACAAAGCCGACGGCCGTATTTCATATACAAAAGAATAAACGGAAATATGTAACACAAAAACAAACGATAACTACTTAATTTCAGGCTCTTGTCTAGGGACAGGTACATACTAACATAATGTGGTGGAGTTAAACATGTAAGCAGGGTGTACATCGTTTCGGAGCATGCTATTACCTTGTTTAATTCGTTCCATCACTCGCTTATAATTCGCTTATAATACGTGTATCTTACGTTGCACCTTTTAAAACATCATTTTCAATTGTTTTGTTGTCTCTGGTGGAAGATTTGGGCTCTTAGAGGTGATATAACTCTATAAGTGCATTTGTATCCGTTCCAGCGCTCGGATAATACCCTGTTAAATATTCGTTACTTATTCGCTTTTAAAAAGTTTGTTGTACGTTGCACCTTTTAGAAAAGAATTTTCAATTAAGTTCATATCTCTGGTGGTAATAATGTGTTCTTATAGATGTTATACCCCTATTAGCGCATATGTACTCGTTCCCGCGCTTGGATAATACCCTGTTAAAACATCATTTTCAAATGTTTTGTTGTCTCTGGTGGAAGATTTGGGCCCTTAGTACGGGGCGCCGAATGGGACTCTTGTGGTGTTGTACTCAAAATTCAATTTTGTACGGACAAAAGTGAATTTTGTTCAACAAAAATGAGTTCAGTTAAACAAAATTTGTATCAAACTACAAATTTAAAATTTTGTCATACAAAATTATCTCTCAGCGGACAAAAGTCACTTTTGTCATGACAAAATTCATTTTTGTAACACAGACTTGACTTTTGTTACCTAATTTGAAAATTGGGCGACAAAAGTCAATTTTGTATTCAAATTAGTTTAGTTTGGTTTCTGTGAACTGATTTGCATACAAAATCGACTTTTGTTACACAAAATTGACTTTTGTGAGACAAAATTAACTTTTGTCTCAACAAAATTGACAAAATTGACTTTTGTCTCATCAAAATTGACAAAATTGACTTTTGTGAGACAAAATTGACAAATGTGATCAACAAAATTGACAAATGTGATCAACAAAATTGACAAAATTGACTTTTGTGAGACAAAATTGACCAACGTGAGACAAAATTGACTTTTGTCTCAACAAAATTTACAAAATTGAATTTTGTCTCAACAAAATTTACAAAATTGAATTTTGTCTCAACAAAATTGACAAAATCGAATTTTGTCGCAACAAAATTGTTTTTTGTCTCACGAAAGTCAATTTTGTCTCACAAAAGTCAATTTTGTCTCACAAAAGTTAATTTTGTCTCACAAAAGTTAATTTTGTCTCACAAAATTGAATTTTGCCTTACACAATTAACTTTTGTGATTTAATTTCCATATCAGGTAACAAAAGTCAATTTTGTATGCAAATATGTTTATATTTGCATACCTTTTAGACAAAATTGACTTTTGTCATGACAAAATTGAAGTTCTCACAAAACAAGTCTGTAGCACATAGTTTTGTAAGACAAAAATGATTTTGTTATGACAGAATTGAATTTTGTACAAAACCACAATAGTCCCATTCGGCGCCCCGTACTTAGAGGTGATTTAACTCTATAAGTGCATTTGTATCCGTTCCAGCGCTCGGATAATACCCTGTTAAATATTCGTTATTTATTCGCTTTTAAAAAGTTTGTTATACGTTGCATTTTTTAGAAAAGAATTTTCAATTAAGTTCATATCTCTGGTGGTAATAATGTGTTCTTATAGATGTAATACCCTTATTAGCGCATATGTACTCGTTCCAGCGCTCGTTTTTTTATTGCGTTCATGTCTCTGATGTTACAATGTGTTCTTGTGTCTTGTGGAACCAATGTGTTCTAAGAGATGAAATAACCCTATGAGCGCATGTACCCGTTCCAGCGCTCGTTAAATACCCTGTTACCTATTCGTTACCTATTCGTTACCTATTCACTTATAATACGTTTGTTGTACGTTGCATCTTTTAGAAAAGGATTTGCAATTGTGTCCGTGTCTCTGGTGGTAACAATGTGTTTTTTAGAGATGAAATGACCCTATTAGCGCGCATGTACCCGTTCAAGCGCTCGGTTAATACCCTGTTACCTATTCGTTACCTATTCGTTACTTAATTGCTTTTAATACGTGTGTTGTACGTTGCATCTTTTAGTAAAGACTTTTCAATTAAGTTCATATCTCTGGTGGTAACAATGTGTTCTTATAGATGAAATACACCTATAGGCGCATATGTACTCGTTCCAGCGCTCGGATAATACCCGGTTACTTATTCGTTCCTTAATTGCTTTTAATGCACGAGGTATACGTTGCACCTTGACATAAATCGTTTTTTAATTGTGTTCATGTCTCTGGTGGTAACAATGTGTTCTTAGAGATGAAATGACCTTATTTGAGCGCATGATCCCGTTCCAGCGCTCGGTTAATACCCTGTTACCTATTCGTTACCTATTCACTTATAGTACGTTTGTTGTACGTTGTACCTTTTAGAAAAGGATTTTCAATTAAATTCACATCTCTGGTGGTAATAATGTGTTCCTATAGATGAAATACCCTATTAGCGCGTATGTACCCGTTCCAGCGCTCAGTTAATACCCTGCTACTTATTCGTTCCTTATTTGCTTTTAATGCACGAGGTATACGTTGCACTTTGAAATAAATAGTTTTTTAGTTGTGTTCATATCTCTGGTGGTAACAATGTGTTCTTAGAAATGAAATGACCCTTTTAGAGCGCAAGTACCCGTTCCAGCGCTCGGTTAATACCCTGTTACCTATTCGTTACCTATTCACTTATAATACGTTTGTTGTAAGTTGCACCTTTTAGAAAAGGATTTTTAATTGTCTCCATGTCTCTTGTGGTAACAATGTGTTCTTAGAAATGAAATTACCCTATTAGCGCGCATGTACCCGTTCAAGCGTTCGGTTAATACCCTGTTACCTATTTGTTACCTATTCGTTACCTATTCGCTTTTGATACGTTTGTTGTACGTTGCATCTTTCAGAAAAAAAAATTCAATTAAGTTCATATCTCTGGTGGAAATAATGTGTTCTTATAGATGAAATACCCCTATTAGCGCATATGTACTCGTTCCAACGCTCGGATATTACCCTGTTACTTATTCGTTCCTTATTTGCTTTTAATGCACGAGGTATACGTTGCACCTTGAAATAAATCGTTTTTTAATTGTGTTCATATCTCTGGTGGTAACAATGTGTTCTTAGAAATGAAATGACCCTTTTAGAGCGCAAGTACCCGTTCCAGCGCTCGGTTAATACCCTGTTACCTATTCGTTACCTATTCACTTATAATACGTTTGTTGTAAGCTGCACCTTTTAGAAAAGGATTTTTAATTGTCTCCATGTCTCTTGTGGTAACAATGTGTTTTAACAGATGAAATTACCCTATTAGCGCGCATGTATCCGTTCAAGCGTTCGGTTAATACTCTGTTACCTATTCGTTACCTATTCGTTACTTAATCGCTTTTAATACGTTTGTTGTACATTGCATCTTTCAGTAAATAATTTTCAATTAAGTTCATATCTCTGGTGGTAATGTGTTCTTATAGATGAAATACCCCTATAAGCACATATGTACTCGTTCCAGCGCTCGGTTAATACCCGGTTACTTATTCGTTACCTATTCACTTATAATACGTTTGTTGTAAGTTGCACCTTTTAGAAAAGGATTTTTAATTGTCTCCATGTCTCTTGTGGTAACAATGTGTTTTAACAGATGAAATTACCCTATTAGCGCGCATGTATCCGTTCAAGCGTTCGGTTAATACTCTGTTACCTAGTCGTTACCTATTCGTTACTTAATCGCTTTTAATACGTTTGTTGTTTTGAGCGCATGAACCCGTTCCAGCGCTCGGTTAATACCCTGTTACCTATTCGTTACCTATTCACTTATAATACGTTTGTTGTAAGTTGCACCTTTTAGAAAAGGATTTTTAATTGTCTCCATGTCTCTTGTGGTAACAATGTGTTTTAACAGATGAAATTACCCTATTAGCGCGCATGTATCCGTTCAAGCGTTCGGTTAATACTCTGTTACCTATTCGTTACCTATTCGTTACTTAATCGCTTTTAATACGTTTGTTGTACATTGCATCTTTCAGTAAATAATTTTCAATTAAGTTCATATCTCTGGTGGTAATGTGTTCTTATAGATGAAATACCCCTATAAGCACATATGTACTCGTTCCAGCGCTCGGCTAATACCCGGTTACTTATTCGTTCCTTAATTGCTTTTAATGCACGAGGTATACGTTGCACCTTGAAATAAATCGTTTTTTAATTGTGTTCATGTCTCTGGTGGTAACAATGTGTTCTTAGAGATGAAATGACCTTATTTGAGCGCATGAACCCGTTCCAGCGCTCGGTTAATACCCTGTTACCTATTCGTTACCTATTCACTTATAATACGTTTGTTGTACGTTGCACCTTTTAGAAAAGGATTTTTAATTGTCTCCATGTCTCTTGTGGTAACAATGTGTTTTAACAGATGAAATTACCCTATTAGCGCGCATGTACTCGTTCCAACGCTCGGATAATACCCTGTTACTTTTCCGTTCCTTATTTGCTTTTAATGCACGAGGTATACGTTGCACCTTGAAATAAATCGTTTTTTTAATTTTGTTCATGTCTCTGGTGGTAACAATGTGTTCTTAGAGATGAAATGACCCTATTAGAGCACTTGTACCCGTTCCAGCGCTCGGTAAATAACCTGTTACCTATTCGTTACTTATTCGCTTTTAATGCGCGGGGTATACGTTGCATCTTGAAATGAATCGTTTTTTAATTGTTTTCAAGTCTCTGGTGGTAACAATGTGTTTTTAGAGATGAAATAACCCTT
This sequence comes from Mytilus trossulus, assembly GCF_036588685.1. Taxonomy (NCBI): domain Eukaryota; kingdom Metazoa; phylum Mollusca; class Bivalvia; order Mytilida; family Mytilidae; genus Mytilus; species Mytilus trossulus. Next base: position 3,628,847 of record NC_086378.1, read on the forward strand.
TTAGGGCGCATGTACCCGTTCCAGCGCTCGGTTAATACCCTGTTACCTATTCGTTACCTATTCGTTACCTATTCACTTATAATACGTTTGTTGTACGTTGCACCTTTTAGAAAAGGATTTTCAATTGTGTCCGTGTCTCTGGTGGTAAAAATATGTTCTTAGAGATGAAAATACCCTATTGGCGCGCATGTACATGTCCCAGCGCTCGGTTAATACCCTGTTACCTATTCGTTACCTTTTCGTTACTTATTCACTTATACTACGTTTGTTGTACGTTGCAACTTTTAGAAAAGGATTTTTAATTATGTCCGTGTCTCATGTTGTAACAATGTGTTCTTAGAGATGAAATTTCCATATAAGCGCGCATGTACCCGTTCCAGCGCTCGGTAAATAACCTGTTACCTATTCGTTACCTATTCGTTACCTATTCATTTTTAATATATTTGTTGTACGTTGCACCTTTTAGCAGGGTATTAACTGTGCGCTGGAACGGGTACATACGCGCTAATAGGGGTATTTCATCTATAAGAACACATTATTACCACCAGCGATATGCATTTAATTAAAAATCCCTTTCTCAAAGGTGCAACGTACAACAAACGTAGTATAAGTGAATAAGTAACGAATAGGTAACAGGGTATTAACCGAGCGCTGGGACATGTACATGCGCGCCAATAGGGTTTTTTCATCTCTAAGAACATATTTTTACCACCAGAGACACGGACACAATTGAAAATCCTTTTCTAAAAGGTGCAACGTACAACAAACGTATTATAAGTGAATAGGTAACGAATAGGTAACGAATAGGTAACAGGGTATTAACCGAGCGCTGGAACGGGTACATGCGCCCTAAAAGGGTTATTTCATCTCTAAAAACACATTGTTACCACCAGAGACTTGAAAACAATTTAAAAACGATTCATTTCAAGATGCACCGTATACCCCGCGCATTAAAAGCGAATAAGTAACGAATAGGTAACAGGTTATTTACCGAGCGCTGGAACGGGTAAAAATGCTCTAATAGGGTCATTTCATCTCTAAGAACACATTGTTACCACCAGAGACATGAACACAATTAAAAAAACGATTTACGAGGTATTATTACCTCGTGCATTAAAAGCAAATAAGGAACGGAAAAGTAACAGGGTATGATCCGAGATATGAATTTAATTAAAAATCCTTTTCTAAAAGGTGCAACGTACAACAAACGTATTAAAAGCAATTAAGTAACGAATAGGTAACGAATAGGTAACAGGATATTAACCGAGCGCTTGAACGGGGACATGCGCTCTAAAAGGATCATTTCATCTCTAAGAACACATTGTACCACCAGAGACATGAACACAATTAAAAAACGATTTATTTCAAGGTGCAACGTATACCTCGTGCATTAAAAGCAAATAAGGAACGAATAAGTAACAGGGTATTATCCAAGCGCGGGAACGAGTACATATGCGCTAATAGGGGTATAACATCTATAAGAACACATTATTACCACCAGAGATATGAACTTAATTGAAAATTCTTTTCTAAAAGGTGTAACGTACAACAAACTTTTTAAAAGCGAATAAGTAACGAATATTTAACAGGGTATTATCCGAGCGCTGGAACGGATACAAATGCACTTATAGAGTTATATCACCTCTAAGAGCCCAAATCTTCCACCAGAGACAACAAAACAATTGAAAATGATGTTTTAAAAGGTGCAACGTAAGATACTCGTATTATAAGCGAATTATAAGCAAGTGATGGAACGAATTAAACAAGGTAATAGCATGCTCCGAAACGATGTACACCCTGCTTACATGTTTAACTCCCCCACATTATGTTAGTATGTTCCTGTCCCTAGACAAGAGCCTGAAATTAAGTAGTTATCGTTTGTTTTTGTGTTACATATTTCCGTTTATTTTTTTGTAGGTGACTACACGGTTTAGGCTATGCTCATTGTTGAAGGCCGTACAGTGAACTATAGTTGATAATTTCTGTGTCATTTTGGTCTAATGTGGAGTGTTGTCTCATTGGCAATCATACCACATCTTCTTTTGTATGCAAGCGCTTACACGGTGATTTCATCCCTACGAACCAAGATCCATCTTCAAACATACGGACATTAAGCAGTTTAGAACGTATAAAAAACAAGTAAGGAACTAATGCGTATCGAACATGAAGTAAAAGGATCGGTTGAGCACAAACACATATAAATAGGTCATAAAAGGATCATTGTACCTCAACAAATTTAGAACTATTACCATATGTAAGAGTATTAACAACTAGATTTGAAATTGCTAGCAATAACGGATGGCACCCTTCCCCCCTATTACCAGGTGAGCGGCAGCCATTTTGACAATTCCAAAGTCAAAGAGAGCATCTACAGATGTCTAGTAACATTTTTGCAAAGTTTCATTAAGTTTGAACATTTTGAAATTTTTGATATTTTTGTTGTTTCCATGGTTACGGCGGCCATTTTGAAAATTATAAATTCAAAATCCAACTCTGCCTATGCCAGTTACCATTCCTGTAAAGTTTCATCCAGTTTACTCAAAATTCTTATTTTTTTGCATTGTTTCCATGGTAACAAGACCTATTTTGGAAATTCCAACTCCAAATGCCACATCTACCAATGTTGCTCATCATTACTGTGAAGTTTCATGAAGTTTTGAGCATTTGGAGAATTTTGAAAATTTTGGTGTAGTTTCCATAGCAACATAGTAGTTCCAATGATCGCCAAAATCATCCAACACCTGTACATAGAGGGCACCTACATTGTTTTAAAATATGATGATTCTGAGTTGAAGCATTTCCAAACAGTTCACCAAAAACCAAAAACTGATTTTTTTCACAATTGTCCCGTTTTCAAGGTTACGGCAGCCATCTTAAACTGTTCCATGCCATAATTAAAAAAGGGGAAGGATATTAAAAATCAAATGAGTAACGAATAGGTAACGAATAGGTAACGAATAGGTAACGAATAGGGAATAGGGAATAGGTAACGAATAGGCAACGAATAGGGAATAGGGAATAGGCAACGAATAGGCAATGAATAGGGAATAGGGAATAGGTAACGAATAGGTAACGAATAGGTAATAGGGAATAGGTAACGAATAGGCAAGACGTTACGCACGATACTGGTGTCACCAAACGTAACGTCGAATTATTCTACATGGAAAAATGAAACGTTGAAAAACGACGGCATTGAAAGACTGAATTTGATGTTTTTTAATTCGATTGTATGTTTGTTTTGTTTATTTCCCTTTCAGTTTACGTTAATTGTTTCTTTAGTATGTCTTTTTTTAATGTTTGTTTGTTTACTTTTAAGAAATATACAAAATATAAGAGCAATTCAAAGGCAAAATAACTCGTTCAATTTTATTCCGAATAGTCTGTTATAAACTGCTTTGCTCTGCCAGTCCAATTATTTCTTCGTGAATGGCCAAGGACAAATCAATTACGGAGTCCGTCAAAATATCATTTGTTACATATAAGACAGATTTGACACTCACAATTACATTTTTACGTTTAATTAAACTGTACGATAAAGGTCCTGTTTTTCTGTAATATAATCCACGAATAACGGTAGTTCCTTCTGGGTACTGACCCTGCCAATCGGAAGTTTCCGAACTTTTCAGCTTTTCTTGACATGATCCTGCCTTTATTAGATAAAAGTCCTTTTTACAGCAGCTATGGAATTTTTGTATTCTTTTATTCTCTCATTTTGTTTCATTTCGTAGTATAATTTATTTCTCTCACTTTTTTGTTGTTTTTTCCTTTCTACATACATTTTTATTTTGTCAATTTTACCTTTTGATTTCATGATGGAACCTACAGTTGCAAAAATATCTTTAATTTAAAACACATCGCAAATTAAATACGTCGAATTGACGCATAAGAAAGGTGACGTTAAAAAAAGATAAATTTACGTTGAAATACGAAAAAAGACGTAGGTGACATTTTGTAAGTCTCAGAAAGTTAGAAATATTATTAATTAACTAAACGGCTATACCAATACAATGGGTACTATTTTAAAGCCTAATCCATGAGCAATCTGATAAGCATAAAGTACAAAGTGTGAAAGCTTCGCATTCTGAACTGAGATGACACAATCTAAGAAAATGTGTAAGGAAACGTTGAATGTAGAATAAGGGGACATTTTGTAAGACTGAGAAATATGGCTTGTTTGGTTTTCAAAACAAACACGATTTTGAGCAAACTTTTATACGTTGAAGTATAGTTTACGAGCCGTCTTCCTATATTTTTAAATAGTGTTAGTCATTTAAAATATTGCAATTATTCAGAGAAGAAACTTGTATATGCAAATCTAGTGACGTTAAAATCAAATGATTACAATGCTTACCTTTATTGTTTTCCGCCACCATTTTGCCTATTGACATGACTTTTTCGCCAAAAAAGACGTCACAATTAATTTGTTAGTTATGACGTTACTGAGTGAAATTTGGCCGAATTATGCAATGTTTGCAATATTTTTAAGAGATTACTAGAGTGATTACGGTAAAATTTTGTTACATCTTACAAGTTATTTTCATAACAATTTTGGTTTAAACAGGCGGATTGACAAACACACATTTTATAAAACGAATATCTAATTTAATAATGATAAAATACAATTAAAACGGAATATTTTGGTTTATAATTATACAGTTTTGTTTTACTAACTGAAGTCCATATTCGCCATCCAAATGTTAATACACGTCAAAGTAAGAAGTGACACCAGTATCGTGCGTAACGTCGCAACGAATAGGGAATAGGGAATAGGTAACGAATAGGTAACGAATAGGGAATAGGGAATAGGTAACCAACTTGACGCCCATGCATTATTTATATAAATTCTGGAATCGTTTAGATTTTATTTTATTAACATAATATTGATTTGAAAAGAACAGAAATATGTAAGAATAAAATAGAAGTTTCTATTTAATAATATTGCAGATAGAGCTAGCTATTGTCCAGGGGCGGATTTAGGCGGGGGCGTGGCGGGCGTGCGCCCCCCTAAAATTAGCAAAGTATGGGTTGTCTTCAACTTGTTTTAGTATCAGAAGAGACCGTTCCTTCTTAACATTCAAAGTATATAAAACAGTCAGTTTAACCAGGGACTTTCTATACTTAGTAACTAAGTAACAGAATCAACGTACGTGTTTTCTTATCAACTGACCTACAATTTATTCAAGTTCTATAAATATTATATACTTCAAAGGAAGGTGTCTGACTGAAAAATGAAAAAAAATGTTTTAGCAGTTAAAGTACAAATAATTGTTACATTGTATTTGCCGTTTTTGTAATCAATTTCTTTGATAATCGAAGTGCCGAATTATGTATCCCCACAAAATAAAAATAACTTCGTAAATGTATCTCATTCTGATTTTAGTGGTTTGTGGCGAACACAGTATATGTATATATAAAGTCTGGCACGACCTCCGAAAATCCAAAAAGTTAAAACATATAATGAAAGGACAATTGGAAATCACGGCGAAAAGTGGAAATTTTCGTTTGCGAAATCTAATACTAGTATCTAGTATTGGTCATGTGAGCCGATGTGATCTGTCTTGTCTCACGTTTGTTTCCGTCGATCCACCCGTCTATCGGTCAACTCTTTACATTTCCATCGTCCTAACCAAGTTTGTCGATGATGGTGTTATGGAGTGTTAAAGTAATTCTTAAGTGAACCGGTTTCATTTCACATAATTTAAACCATGTTGAATGGCTTAGACACATTGACGATCTGCAAACAAGGGCTTCGTATTTTTGTGATGTTTCTGTTTATCACAATTACCAGCACCAATGTCTTTCAAGGATATTTATGACCTGATATTGATATATTGATTTTTTTAGAAGTGCTGGTGTCTTCAGTGTAGATTGGTCTGCACACTCAGTTTGCATAGGAACACAGAATCAAAATAAAATGTTCGCATGATCTTCAGCTTCTGTTTTCGGTTGCAGCTTTATAAACTCTATCATAGATATGCAGAATGAATCTCTTACATGTAGTGCGTAAGTTATTGGTGTTAGGAGTTTGTTGAAGATTTTTCAAGTTTGTAAGAGACCTTGCCATCATAACTGAGAGGTTTTTCGCGGAACAGGAACATATTGTTTTACACCTGTCCGTCTATGATACTAGTGATTGTAGATTGTTGTCAGGTTGGATTTAGGTGGTTTCTACTTGAAACTTTAATTTCTTGCTGACTGTACCTAACAATAGTTCGAAATACCTACATTGCACCCCTTTAGAAGAATATTTTAAAAAAAATAACCTCAAAAATGTTTGCCTCGCTCCGCTCGGCGAATATAAACATTGCGTCCCCCCCCCCCTAATCTGAAATCCTGGATCCGCCCTGTTGTCTGAGGCTATAATTTGATTACACTGTCATGCAGAGCCTTATATATAATTTTATTATAATACCACTTCACGGAGTCTCTTTTTAGTATCCAACATATTTGGTTGACTTACACCAGATCACATTCTTTGGTCAGTTTTTATTTGTGGATGCGGGGGATCCTTTTCAAGTTCAACTGAGGCTTTCCAATGCAGTATTATAATCAATTTGATATCTATAATAGTTAAAGCAAGTCATTGATATTTTTGTTATTTACAAATCTTTAAAAATTGTAACTCGTTCAGTAAGCAAATCAATGCTTAGACGAGGATACCGCAAGTGTTATACATGATATCCAAAATCAAAATTATGCAAGTGAAAGCACCGATAGTTTTTCCTCCGGTGAAAAAATGCGTACATTCATTTTTAATTACTTTTACTCGATTAATGAAATTTGTATATCGGTAGACTAATTCAGAGACATATATACACATATCTGACTAATTTAAACGAATAAAACAAATTTAAGTATCCCCCCCCCTTTCTATAGTTTTTATAATACACGTAGAAAACACTTTGATTGAGTACATTCGTGTGCTAAGACGTGTTTGTTATCATACTTTGCACGGCTGGTAATCTACACACGCAGAACATTTGGTTCTGCAATGAAATTCGTGAGAGGATTTTCCGGTTGTGCTTGAGTGGAGCAATTGTCACCGCTTCAAAGGGTATAGACATTTCTAAATCGCAATTTTCTTATTCGACTGATCAAAATATTGAAAATAGGAGAATGCTATGCTGTGGTAATACTTGAACAAAGAGATACATGTATCATTTACTGTTGTACGTTGAGTTAGACTCCTACAAAACCAGTTGCCGCACGAGATTTTGCCTAAAAAAGTGACATTTAAATTTTGAAATGGTTCTAATTACAGACCTACAAGTTTAAATTTACTAATTATTCGTTCAATGGGTATGAATGTCGATTTGGGCGGCGTGTTCGCTGCCCAGTGTTGATCGACATCTAAATAAATGTAAAACCCTCATATTTTTATTATATCATGCGTGAGGGGATCGGTTCTGATTGAGGACATCGTGAATGCGTGAGGGGACGTGAAATCATAATATTATTTCCAAACTATGAGTCTTTGAAAGTTGCCTGAATGTGGTCAGATTGTTCATAAAAAAAACACATCTGTGTGCATAAACGAAATTAATGAAATAGAATTTTGAAAAACATTGTAGAAAGATATGTTTTACGAACAATAAAAGGAAAAAATATGTCAACGATTTGTTTCTAGCTACAAATAAAAGTTGAAAAAATTCATATCAGCCCAGTATATATGTAGGGCTCAAGTCTATGATGGGTTCCAAATCTATGGCTGATTCCTAATCTATGGCAAATGTGAAGTTCCAAATGCCAAACAACTAAAATCTATGGTAGATTTTTGTTTTTCCCAAATCTATGGCAGATCTTTGACTTGCGTCACAATTAGATAACGCCCTATTTCATCGTCGCCCCTGCAAACGTTGGCGCGGAACCCATAGATTTGAACACCATTCCAAATATAGGCCTTTCCCTCGACAACAATTTGCGGATAGTCTCAATAAAGATGTAACCTTCTACTAGTATCCGGAAGTCAGAGAAAATGTGCTGTACCGGCCAAAGCCCGCGATGAACAACGGCACCGCCTTTTTCGTCGATTTTTTTTTTAGAGAAATGAGTTATAGAAAACATTTTACTGTCAACGGCTGGCAAGGTTTAAAAAGTGAAAGATAAAAAACCGGATATCAATTTGATTTAAATCGTCATTAAATATATAAAAAAAAAGATGCATTAACGAAAAAAATAAATAGAACTTGAAAAAGATAAGAAAAAGGTTATTTTTACGGTGCACATCATTTCAATTTTAAAGTCTGTATAAAGTTATATGAATTCATCAGTTACGTTTTATTTTTACCATCACGCAATTGGTTGACCATTATGGAATGTTTATTTCACAAATGTTTATAGACATGCTCCGGTTGCCGTACATGTACACTTGTTTAAGACAAATCATTGGTCGTATAGGTACTGCATTGTTTTCCATTTGCACAACATTTGCAATACATTTGGAAATCGTGAATACAAATCCGCCATAGATTAAAAATTACAAAACTTGCCATAGATTTGGGATGGCATGACGTCACATTTGCCATATATTAGAAATCTGCCATAGATTTGGAACCCATCATAGATTTGAGTCCTACATATATTTTTTACGAAAAGAGTTAACCTCCCTTATATTGCGTATTTTAAAAAAAAAATGATTGCTAAAACACATTTTTTTTTATATTTGTTTGAATATTTTGATTGATACAATACATCACAAAGTTTTCTGTATATGAATAAACCGTCTAACCAATAAATTGCAAATATGTCTCTAATAAAGGCAACAGTAGTAAACCGGTGTTTGAAATTCATAAATTGAAAAACAAATTCGGACTACAAACTAAAACTGAGGAAAATACATCAAATATAAGAGAAAAACTACGACACAACAGAAACACAAGGAAAAATGGTGGGATGAACCCGGTTTTGTTGCATGCCCAACCCTCCGCTTAGAACTACGGCAATGGTAAATATATCATTTAAAGACAACATTACATGACAGGACTACAATACAAATAAATGAGAGAACATATAGGACAGAGAAACACGCCAATTATAGCTAACAAAAGGTACCAGGTTAAAAAAAAACTTATACGTCAGACACACAAGGCTTATCCGTGACGCACAGATGAAAAAAGTTCGAAAGCCAAGACAAGTACATTAAGGAACAAAAGTTCAAAAAAGTTGTGCCTAATACGGCTAGGGTTTCTGTCTGGAATAAGAACATCTTTTTTTATTTCCAATAATTCATAATTTTGCAACCAGTGAAGTTTTATAAAACGACTATATAATATATACATGATAAAATCGAAGTGGGGACTAATTACACAATAAAAACGGATACATAAAACAACCTAAACCAGTACATAAAAATTCACAGCCGAGTTAGCCATACCATCAACGCACAAGTGACGTCACATGAAACTCTTAAACAATATTCCAAAAATAGGATAGACAAAGTTCAGGATTAGATCTGCAATATTATACTGATATAACAATGAAAATTACAACATAAATTAATATCAAATTGTGGTAGTTAACTATACCGATTATTTGCCCTAATCCACGACTTTGGAGACATATTTGAAATTCATTGGTTATACTTTTATTCATAAAAAGAAAACTTGGTGATTTATTGTTATTTCAAAATTCGATCTCATAATTTTAATTTATGTACACAAATGTTTTTTCATAAACAATTTAACCATATCGAGGCAACTTTCAACGACGAATAGCTTATATATAAAGATATAATTCCAAGTCCCCTCACGCATTCACGATGTCCTCAATCAGAACCGATCCCCTCACGCATGACAAAATGAAAATATGAGGTTTTTAGATTTATTAAGATGTCTATCAACACCGGACAGCGTCTACGCCACCCAAAACGACATTCATACTCATTGACCAAACAAAAAGAAAGTTTGAACTTGTAGGTCTGTTAATTAGAACCATTTCAAAATCTAAATGTCACTTTTTTCGGCAAATTCTCGTGCGGCAACTGATTTTGTAGGAGTTCAACTCAACGTACAACAGTAAATGATACATCTATCTCTTCGTTAAAGTATTCACCACAGCATAGCATTCTCCGATTTTCAATATTTTGACCAGTCGAATAAGAAAATTGCGATTTAGAAATGTCTATACCCTTTGAAGCGGTGACAATTGCTCCACTCACGCACAACCGGAAAATCCTCTCACGGTTTTCATTGCAGAACCAAATGTTCTGCGTGTGTAGATTACCAGCCGTGCTTTGGGAGTGTAGAAGAAGACCCCAAATAACCGGTCAAGGGTTCATACACTTATTAAAATAAAAACACAAAAAAACTTTAAGCCAATCGAACTAGCAGGATAATTTATCGGTATGTTCGGACTGTATTCTTATTTGTTATGTAAAGTCTAGATATTGGGTACATGACAACTCGTACTTTCGGCAAGTCGTACTCAACCAACTCGTACCCTATTTTTACCAACTCGTAACCATGTTTTATTTGATATTATTTATCTAGTTTATATGCATAGTTATTGTAACTTTCTTTTGTATATCATTATATAGCAAAATACAAATGAAAAAACAACTTTCAATGTTAATAAAATGCAATTACATGTATAATTGTTTTAAATAAGCTTATGTAATGCTAATCGTTATAATCATTAGTATTCCTTAGAATCCGAAATAAAGCCGCCATTGTCTGAATATCATCTGAAGCGAGTTAGGCTCCCCTCTCTATGATTTCCCCTGCTAGCAGCGAGGTAAAGTTTATTTGTGTTGCACTATTTCATGTTTTTTTTTTTTTTTTTTTTTTTTTTTTTTTCATTAAAACTAAGTTTTATTAACATATTTACATTTGTTAATATATACATCAAATACCGGTACCTTATCCCGGCCTCGTTAACATTAGTATAATACATCTAAAATTATGGTTAATTATGTTAGTACACAAATTTTCTTAAATCCGGATATAATTCATGTCTTTGCCAGAATGATTTCTAAACTAGTATCTTTGTTTACAAAGAAGGTAGATAACACGTGCAGTGCATATATATATGGAATATAAACTAATAAGTGCTTTTTATTCAAGGAAATGTTTCCAAAATATTTGTTTTGAAAGGATTATTGGTATGCCGTTATCTTTTTCTGTTGTAAATATTCGATTGATATGCAAATGCATTTTGCCAAATATGACACAGTAAAATCGGATGCTATTTTATCAACTGAAGGTAATTGTCATTTATGTCAGATTATAGATTGTAACTTTATGTCTTGGATAACGTTAAACTTGTGGGGGGATATGAGTGGACAACAACAAAAAGAGACGAATAATACATAGTACAAGTAATAACCATGAAAACATAACAAATACATATAAAACAACAGCTGACTGTTGTGTGAAAATACAGTCAAATCTAAACTCACAATTTATAAACACTATAATTTGCATGCACATACATAACCAGGTAGTTATACATGTGCTGTGCTTGAAGAAAAATTACAGTATAATCTCAATATTTCAAATCAAATATTTACATGTATATACATAAACTTAAACAGGTAATTATACCTTTGCCTTGTTTGAAGAAAATTACAGTATAATCTCTGTATTTGGGTGAATGAGTCAGACATTCAGTTCATTAAATTGCTTTAATAGTCTGTCAATTTTATATCCTAAAAAGTTTCTTATTTCAATAAAAGTTCTGATATCTTGTCTTAATATTTTGAGTGGTTGTATAACTTTTATTTTTTTGTCAGACATATAGTATACTTTATATATTGTGTAACTAATAATAGTTAAAAGTAAATTGAGTCCATAGTACTCTTTATCATGTATTTTATATCCAAAAGCTATGCTTTTTAGATTGATAACATGTCTTCCAATATTTAGTTTCTTAAGAATTTGTTGTACTTTTTCCCAGAATAATTCAAAATATGAACATTTGAGGAAAAAGTGTTCATAATTCTCTATTTGTTTACAGTGTAAGCAGGTGTCTGTTTCTACTATATGCCATTGTTTTAATAGTTGATTACAGGGAAGTATATGATGAAGTAGTTTCCATCTAAACATTTTATATCTATTATCATCTAAAAATGTAAAGATAAATTTTAATGTTTCATATGCTAGATTAGTATTTTCTAGTGTAAAGTATGATTTCCATTTTAAAAAGCCAATAGGTGTTTGCATTTCCTTTGTTTCTAGTAAGAAGTTATAAATATCATGGTTATTTAGGGTTTGAATAGGCTTTTTGTTTATGATGTTCAGATTTTCTTTTATATTTATATTGACTTGTGTATGTTTAGAAGGTGAGTTTTTGATGATATTGGTCCACTGTTTTGGAATAGCTTTCTTCAGTTTTGTGAGCTCAGCTATCCAGTTTTCCTTATTTTTTAGTTTACTTAGTATGATATCTGAGGATATATTTCCATCTTTATCTAATAAGTCATTTATAACCAGAATGTTGCTTTGTATCCAGTTTTTAAACAGTAAACATTTATTGTTGATGTTAATATATTTATTGCCCCATATTATTTGTTTCCTTATTTCCCAAAACAATGTAGGCTTTTGTATAGTTTTTTCTTTTACTTTTATCCAGGTCTTTATTAACTGCATATAAAACTCTGGGATTTGTTTTATAATATTTTTTTCAATAATATTTATATTGGCTATATTCATCTTGAATATTAAAAAATTATCTCCTAACTTATTCAAAAAATATTTTGGAATTATCTTCCAATGTTGCTCATCATTTTCTTCAAACAATAATTGTTTTATCCATTTTAGTTGAATTGTTGAAATAAAGGTATCTATACAAATCATTTTTAATCCCCCTTCCGTATAGTTTTGCGACAAATTATCTCTTTTAATCATATCTCTTTTCCCATTCCATACATAGTTATATATCATAGTTTTGATGTTTTGTATAAAATCTTTTGGTAATATCATGTTGCTTGCTATATATGTTATATTTGGCAGTATTAGAGACTTGACTACAGTTATTCTTCCTAGCATACTTAGCTTTCTTTTTGACCACATGTTTATAATTTTTTCAATTTTATCAGCTTGTTTTTGACAATTAAGTTTTTTACAGTTTTCTTTATTATAGCCAAAATAAATGCCCAAACTTTTTATAGGTTCTTTCGTCCAATTGATTCTTTCGAATTTATCTTTAGTATGTTTAAGTCTGCCTAGCCAAATTCCTTCTGTTTTAGTTCTATTTAATTTTAAGCCTGAGAACGAGCCAAATGTTTCTATTAAGTTCATGACTAAAGATATTTCCTTTTTGGATTTTAAAAATAAGGTTGTGTCGTCAGCCAGTTGACATATTTTTATACTACAGTCTTTTCCATTTAATTTAATTTGGAACCCTTTGATATTTTTCTCAGATCTAATTCTGCAGGCTAATACCTCCACCGCTAGTACAAAAATCAAAGCGGACAACGGACATCCTTGTCGAATTCCGCGACAGATCTGAAAGGGGTTTGATATCCACCCATTATTTACAATGCACCCTGATATACCATTGTATATAGTCTCAACCCAGTGTATAAAATCTTTTTTAAATCCAAATTTTTTTAATGTTTGTATCATAAAAAACCATTCAATTGAATCAAAAGCTTTTGAAAAATCTAGAAATAAAATTGCTCCTTCAACATTGAAGTTTTCAGCATAGTCAATAACATCTTGTATTTGTCTTATATTAAAACCAATGTATCTATTTTTTACATAGCCTTTCTGGTCTGCATTAATAATATTGGGTAAAACTTTTTTTAGTCTTTGTGCAAGTGCATAAGCAAGAATTTTAACATCTACATTTAGTAAAGTTATTGGCCTATAGTTATCCAGAGATTTTGGATCATTTTTTTTAAAGATCAATGAAATTGCCCCCTTTTTTTGCGAATTTGTTAAACTTTTCTTTTTATATGACTCATTATATACTTTGGTTAATATCTTTTGAATTTGGGTCCAAAATTTTCTATAGAATTCTACATTAAGTCCATCTAAACCTGGTGCTTTATTAAGTTTCATTTTAAACACTGCTTCTGTAATTTCTTCTGATGTCACAAGCCCTTCTAGGCTATTACTATCTTTATCTGAGAGGTTTTTTTCTATTTTAGTATTTTGAATATACTCTTTAGTATGTAATTTATCTGGATTTGATGATTTATATAGTTTTTCATAATATTTTACTTCCTCTTTTAAAATTTCTGTTTGGTCTGTTATAGTATTGCCTTTATCATCATCTAATTCTATTATACTTTTATTTATTTGTCTTGATTTTTCTAAATTCAAGAAAAAAGCAGTATTTTTTTCACCTTCTTCTATCCATTTTGCTCTTGACCTTATTTGAGCTCCTTTAGTTTTTTCAAGGTATAATTGATCTAATTGTTCAGATATATTATTTATCTGCAAAATTAATACAGAATTATTAGTACTTTCACTTTGGTCTAATTTAATATTTAGCTTATTAAGGTCGTTTTCAAAAGTTTGAATTTTATCTCTTTTTTGTTTTGCTTTTCTTTTGCAAAAATCTAGACTAATGTCCCTTACTTCAGATTTAAAGTTATCCCACAGTATACCTATATTTTCTGTCGTTTTTTCCTTGTTTTCGTAATATTTTATTAGTTTTTCTATATTACAACAGTAGTCTCTATCGTTCAGTATTGATGAGTTTAATTTCCAGTATCCTTTTCCTCTGTTTACTTTTTGAGTTCTGATTTTTAATGAAATACCGTTATGGTCTGTTGATTTTAATATAATAGGCCTTATATCTGCTTTGACTATTTGTGCTTTACATTCCTTACTTACAAGGCACTATTTCATGTTTTATGATGGGCGGTTCAAGGATTTTAGATTAGAAGAGGGGGGACGCAAAGTTATTTTTTTTTGGTATAATTATCGAAACATTGGAATATTCTTTTAGAGAGGGTGCTATGTAGAGAATTATAGTTATCCCGTACCATCGTATTTTTGTCTATAAAATCCAGTATAAAATTCAAGTAATTCAACATTAGTTTTATTAAGTTTACAAAAAATATTCTTAATATTTTATATATTTTTGATGGTACGAGTTTGCAGTGGTACGACTTTCCTGTGTTACGAGTTAACTTTTTTGGTACGAGTTAACATGGTACGAGTTTCCGTTGGTACGAGTTAACTTGCTTCCAATGTAGATATCTTGCCTGCCAAGCAAAACGTGGCGAGAAATATTTTGTGGTTAATTAACACCTAGTGCTACCTCAATTTTACAATAGACTGGAATGTATTAGTAGAGGATTATGTTATGCACTCCATATTGCACGTAGTACCGCCCTGGACATTCACTACAAGTAATGTGCTTGAATTACTTGCCTGCATATCATTGACATTTATCATAACTTTAAAATTATTGAGTGATTGAAACACAGTAGAAACCATCCCGCTCTTAGTGTATATAGACTTCTTCTTTTTAGTTTTGTAGTAATTGTGGGACAGTGCATATATATGTAGTGCTGAGTATTCAACACTACAGTTCTCCAAACAGTGGAGGAAAGATACACAACAACAACAACAACAGGCACAATGTCTCAGAAAAAAATCCTATATATGGATTATTAAGGTGATAGGGGGCGGAAATTTTGAGACAAGTGCCTTTGTAAATTAACGAGAAATAAAAGTTTCAAGCTAAAACCGCATAGATCCACCCCTGTCAATCTACAATCACCATAATTTATAACAAGAAATCTGTGAGCTTCTATTCAATGACTCACAGGAGTGGCTCACCTGACCAATATTAGATTTTGAAAACAAATATTTCTTCTTTTGCAAGCGATTTTTAATTGTCTTTTCATCATGTTTGTATCGGGATTGCTTCCCTTAGAAAACTTAGTAGATACTTAGTCAGCCGTAAGCGGTTGAGCTAGGGAAGTACTTCTTTAGCTCAGTCGGTTAGCGCACTGCCTTGTAACACAGAGGTCTCGGGTTCGAGTCCCGGTGGAGACGAGCAATTTTGTAATGAAATGTGTGCTCTCCGGCTACATTGGCGCCCACCAATAATAACCCACATTTAGAAGAATTACCTAGCCAGGTTAAAATATAATTATAAAAAGATGAAAATATCATCATTATAGAGTATTTATGACTCTTGAGGTGGGGGAAGTGTGACTGGATTGCTTCCCTTAGAAAACTTAGTAGATACTTAGTCAGCCGTAAGTGGTTGAGCTAGGGAAGTAGTTCTTTAGCTCAGTCGGTTAGCGCGCTGCCTTGTTACACAGAGGTCCCAGGTTCGAGTCCCGGTGGAGACAAGCAATTTTGTAATGAAATTCGTGCTCTCCGGTTACATGTTCATAAAAAAAAATATTATTGTTTTTTGTTGTTTTCTGAGGTCGTGCCAAACTTTTTATATACATTTTTTACTGCAAACCTAACCACTTAAATCAGAATGAGATGCTTACAAAGATATTTTTATTTTAATGGGATCCTTTGTAATATGGAAATATGGGTTGGGGCCTTGACCTGTCAACGTATAGTTGTATATATATATTGTAGTCGCACTATCTGGGCGTAAATAATAGTTGACTATGTATAGGGTTCTGGATAGTTTTATTAATCAATGAAGCATCAAAAGAAACCCTGCAAAATAATATTACATTAAATAACAACGTATAAAAATCAATTCTCTTAAAACATGTATTATATCAATGTGATAAATTTACGTAATATGTTTACTCACAAAAATTAACCAATTCTCAGATCTGCAGTGACATCACAACATGTAACTGACCAATCAATGATTAGCATTTTTGTTATGTAAACAATGTTGATAGGTGATGCGGATAAGATTCCTCTAGATTTTCCATAGACTTATTGCAAATTAATTTAATTGATATATATCATAACCAGTTGAATATAGTAATTTTACTCTTTAAATACTGTTAAAGACACTATAAACTATATCTATTTTGATTTTTAACATAATATAACCTCTGGTTAAAAAATAATCAGCAATATAAATAATCAGTTATCCCCTTCAAATAGATGAAAAATCTAGAGGATTCCGGATTTCATCACCTCCTGACAAATGTAAATGCCAGGATGTCCGGATCTGAGAATTGACTGTAAAATACGTCACAGTTTATGAAATTAACAAAATGTGTAATTAAACCTAAGTATCTTATCAAAATATAACTTTCTGTGACGTTCGAAACAGAATTTAACTTGTCAGAAAAGCAAAATAGAAATATAGTTTCTCATTTAGCAAAACATTATAATATACGAATTAGCCGTTAAAACTATAAACAAACAGTCTAAGCACAATAAGCATTAATTAAGCAAATAGCAACAAGCAGTTAATTAATAAATATAAGCTAAGCCAAACAAAGCAAAATAACTAAGCTAATAAAATAATAAGCAACTACAAATGAACACTCATTCTTACCTCGTATGAGGTACAAAGGTTATGCCTTTACGTGTATCTACATCATATGCAGAACTCTGTCAAATACCTGTATAACAAATACTAAATTATAGTTACTATGCACAGACTTATATAGTATTTAAAATCTATCAATCAGAGACAAAAATATTATAAAGACTCTGAAAAGTATTTATCAAGTTAACATTTTACTCATTTACTCTCGGACTCATTCTGCTCAAATATTAGGCATTCAATACGTTTATATTTATTTACACTATTTATTCTCAGACTTAAATTACGTAGCTCAAATGTAAATCAATAATGTGCCTGTTATAAAAGTTACGTTAACCCTTTAAATAGTTTACAACATTCATTCACCAATCACACGATACACATTCTTACTACGAATTCATGCTAAAATGGAAAGTTACTCATGCGTGAAATACTGATTAATCCGGTAATAAAATTACAATGAAAGTAAGATAAAGACAGAATATCTAAAGAGATAAGTAAGCAAACTGACCTGAAACAATCGTGGAATTCCTCCAATACAAATGATACAAAATAGGATACAGCAAATAAAGTAAATGAAACGTCTGTTCGGTTTGAACATCAATCCACAATTGAATATAGACTTAATATAAATAAACCGCCAAAAGATATATAACCAATGAAATAGCAGAAAGTGTGCGGTCAAATCAAGCGTAAAACACTGACCATCAGAATAGTAGAAGTGAGTAACAATCTAGTCAATCGTCAAAGTCCGTAAATATAAAATACGAATAGTACCACTCATAATTAATTACAATCCGTAATTAATCTATTTGAAAACGAAAACACAAATATGCATTAGGAATAAAATCATCTTTATTTAAAGTAAATTCAAAATAGGAAATAAAATATAAATTACAAAATCATATCAGTATTTATTCAATCATGAATAAATACACGCTAGCACAATATTATGATACAAACTAATAAACTACATGTAACCTTTTGTTTGAACCAGTATTTCTATTTTTCATTAACATGATTAAGAAAGAATCTTACCTGAACTGTTTTCTTGGCCGTACAATGATGAAATAACCAATCCAACCGCGGGTAGGGCCTTTCGCCTAATTCATTTTACTTTGTGGCAAAGTGAGGTACATATGTTGGGATGTTTTGGAACTTCGATTATCAAAGAAAGTGTTTATAAAATCAGCAACTACACCATGTACACTAGTACTGTCACAATTGTTTTCCTTTAACCATTTAACTGACAAAAGCCTATGATTTTTCTCATCAAACTCAGTACCGCGTTCGACACCTTTCTTTGAAGTATAATATATTTATAGAACTTAAATAAATCATAGGTCAGTTTGTTAGTAATCATATTGATTCTGTTAAACTTACTGTTTTATATAATTCTTTGAATGTTAACAGATGTAATGCGACGACATTACTTTTACGTCATCTGTTCAGATGCTTTATTGAGCTGAGGACAACCAATGCTTTGCAAATTTTATAGGGAGCGCACGCCCGCAAAGCCCCTGCCCGCAAAGCCCTCGCCTTAATCTGCCCCTGATTATCCATCTTTGATGTCTTTTGTTTTCGACGATTTACACGTTACGTAAAATGCCTAATATGGAGAACGGGTCCAGGAACAGATTCATACCGTCAGTTTCCATTTAACGTAATAATTCTAAACTTTAATACTTTTATATAACATGGTTAATCAGAACTATCAGTAGATTTATCTACAGTGATTTATATAGTGTGAAGGGGAGGGGACCAAGGACCTTGACAATTAGGAACAAAAGATCGTAAATGTTGGCTTTGCGGAAAATATATTATGTATATGTTCCGGACCATATGAGTATCTGGACCATACGCGTATGGTCATGACCATATGGGTATATACAGTCATATGGTCCGACCATACGCGTATGGTCGGACCGTACGCGTATGGTCGGGGTTATCAACACGTATACTTTTAAACTCTTCATTAGGTGTGACTGTACTGGATGTTACGTCACTAAAATGTCATTTTTTCATATATTAAAAAAAACTTATAAAAAACATTTTTACACAGTTAATATTACTTACTATTTGTAAGTACAATTATAAGAAGATGTCAAAACATATTGTATAAGGAATGTTATTGTTTAAAGTAGGTAATATCATCGGCAATGTTCATTATATTTTTTAAGACATTTTTTATAAGTAAAATATTAAAATTGTATGTTTCTTTATTTTTTTCTATTCTTTATTTCTATACTTCTATTTTAATCTTAATTATAAGACCAGTAAAATATCATGTAAGTGCCATGCAATAGCTACTGCCTTTATTTAATTTGATCTGTGATATTCATTTTACGATATTGGAGATCTAAAGTTTCTTAAAAACACCGTAGACACATCGGAATTGTCCGAGTCGATATCAGTGCACACAGCCAAAACAAGCAATCGCAGAAAAGCTACATGTATGGTACCGTTTGAATGTCATTCTAAATATACAAAAGCATACACGAATACAATTAGCGATAAAAACTAAGATCAAGTGGCTGTGGCATCAATATTTAATGTTTATGTAGCTTTTGAAATGTAAAATTAATACGTATTATTTCTATTGTATGTTTGAAAAAATACCTATATGGTCCAAATACTCATATGGTCCGGCCCGTTAATATCCAAACCAGTATAATACTCATATGGTCCGACCATACGCGTACAGTCGGACCATACGCGTATGGTCGGACCATATGAGTATGTATACGCATATGGTCATGACCATACGCGTATGGTCCAAATACTCATATGGTCCGGAACATATATATCATGTATATACAAGTTGATGCCGGGGTAAAAATTTGCGTTGCAGCTCATTAGCCATTTGCAAATAATTTCTAAGCCCTCATGTTAAAATCATGTTTTCGGGACTAATAAGTGTCCTTGGGATATTATTCAATTTTAAAATACTCTGGGAAATTATGGTACCCTTTGCTTTTCAAAGTGCTGTACGGTTAATAGATTTTTTTTTGGGGGGGGTCCTCTTCTATCAGAGACAAATTTCTTATAAAAACAATAATTTAAATAATTGTCCTCAGTTTAACTATTTCAACCGGACATAGTTTGTGTAACGGCTTCCATGTTTGAAACTAGCAAACTGTAGACAAGTCACACTCAGTCCGCATTTGAACCATCTTATACATATCACTTGACTGAACCTAGCTGCGGAACCGTAACTCTTATGGTCCTTTTTTATTTTTTTTTGATTTTGTGGTCTATGGTCCGCAAATAGTCAAAAAATTTCATAAGGACCTAAAGAGCTACGATACCGCAGCTAGACTGAACCATACATGTAATGGCGACCTGTCTGCATGAAAATAGTGGTGAGGAAAACTTTGTTTATCAGTAGTCCTTTTGGGTCTCATTTGGGGGTTCTGATCCTGGATCCCGCTTACTGTTTTGACAGATTCCCGTATCCTGCTTACACTATGTACTTAAGCGATTCTCATTTTTGTCGAGCCTGCAACTTTTGTTGCAGAAAGCTCGACATAGGGATAGTGATCTGGCGGTGTTAGCTAACTTCTTAAAAGCTTTATATTTTAGAAGGTGGAAGACCTGGATGCTTCATACTTTGTATATAGATGCCTCATGTTACGAAGTTTCCGTCAGTTACATGTCCAATGTCCTTGACCTTATTTTCCTGGTTCAGTGACCACTTGAAAAAAAAGTTAAATTTTTTTGTAAAGTTGAATTCTCTCTTATTATTTAGGATAACTATATTTTATATGTGCGTACCTTGCAAGGTCCTCATGTCTGTCAGACAGTTTTCACTTGATCTCGACCTCATTTCATGGATCCGTGAACAAGGTTAAGTTTTGGTGGTCAAGTCCATATATCCCAGATACTATAAGCAATAGGGCTAGTATATTCGGTGTATGAAAGGACTGTAAGGTGTACATGTCCAACTGGCAGGTGTCATCTGACCTTGACCTCATTTTCATGGTTCAGTGGTTATAGTTAAATTTTTGTGTTTTGGTCTGTTTTTCTCATACTATATGCAATAGGTCTACTATATTTGTTGTATGGAATGATTGTAAGGTGTACATGTCTAGCGGGCAGATGTCATGTGACCTTGACCTCATTTTCATGGTTCAGTGGTCATGGTGGTCAATGTTAAGTTTTTGAGTTTTGGTCTTTTTATCTAATACTATATCATTTTGTATATGCTATAGGTCAACTATATTTGGTGTATGGAAATATTTTATGATCTTTATGTCAGTCGTGCAGGTTTTATTTGACCGTGACCTCATTTTCACGGTTCATAGCACTGTGTTAAGTTTTTGTGTTTTGGTCTATTTTTCATAAACTATAAGTAACAGGTCAACTATATATGTTGTATAGAAGCATTGCGAGCTGTACATGTCTGTCTGGCATGGTTCATCTGACCTTGACCTCATTTTCAAGGTTCATTGGTCTTTGTTTAGTTATCTTGGTTAATGTTAAGTTTATGTGACAGTTGTTATAAAGCTTAACTTTATACTTAGGACTATCAACATAATATCAATGATTAGTATAGAAGGCGAGACATTTCAGCGTGTGCATACTCTTGTTTGTCATTTTCCCGGGTCCCGCTAGGCTCCATTTCCCGTTTAAACGGCACAATAATTCGACTTTCACGTGTCACGCTTACAAGAAATCAGCAATCCCGTGTCACGCTTAGACCCCAATGAGACCCACGTTGAAGATTTTGACCTACCATGGTTTTTCTTTAACAAATTGTGACTTGGAGAGTTGTCTCATTGGCACTCAAACCACATCTTATATCTGTATAAATATAGGGGATCTCCATGACCTGTTTTAAGATGGGGCACCACCATTGTTAAATTATCATCTGCCACCGTCCAAAGATCACCGCCATCATTAAATTATCTTCCGCCATCCTCAAACAATGTAAAAAAAAACAGCCGTTGTACATTTATAGAAAAAATGTTTTTGTTTCTCTAGCATTTTCTTGGTTAGCAACCTATAATCAATTAACCCTTAAGCTTTTTGTAATTGATTGCATTATCATGATTATTAGGTAATGTCTGCAAATGCTAATGAAAATTTTAGATAAAAAAGATAAAGGTTAAATCCAGTATTTCCATGTTTAACAGAATGAGAAAAAAGTGTGACAGTTAGATTTTAATATTTAAAGCACGAGGCTTGCCAAGCTTTTTAAATAATTCAAGTTTAACAGTTAAGAGTGGAGAAGTATCGTAATACACTAGTTATAGTGGTGGAATCTGTTTCTCTAATGATTTTTATCCTTTCTTTTCAAAGATTTGAAGAAAGTTGTGTACTTTTTAATTGATGTCATCATGCACGGTCGCCTTTTTAGCTCACCTGGCCCAAAGGGCCAAGTGAGCTTTTCCCATCACTTGGCGTCCGGCGTCGTCCGGCTTCGTCGTCATTAATTTTACAAAAATCTTCTCCTCTGAAACTACTGGGCCAAATTTAACCAAACTTGGCCACAATCATCATTGGAGTATCTAGTTAAAAAATTGTGTCCGGTCACCTGTCAAAATAATCAAGATGGCCGACATGGCTAAAAATAGAACATAGGGGTAAAATGTATATTTTGGCTTATAACTCTGAAACCAAAGCATTTAGAGCAAATCTGAGTGAGGTTAAATTGTGTATTAGATCAAGATCTATCTGCGCTGAAAAAATTTCAGATGAATCAGACAATGGGTTGTTGGGTTGCTGCCCCGTAATTGGTAATTTTAAGGAAATTTATCCGTTTTCGGTTATTATCTTGAAAATTATTATAGATAGAGATAAACTGTAAACAGCAATTATGTTCAGCAAAGTATAACGTAAGATCTACAAATAAGTCAACATGATCAAAATGGTCAGTTGACCCCTTAAGGAGTAATTGGCCTTAATAGTCATTTTGTACCAATTTTTCATAAATTTTTGTTATCTATTACAAAAATCTTATCCTCTGAAACTGCTGGACCACATTTAACGAAACTTAGCCAAAATCATTATTAGGGTATCTAGTTTAAAAATTGTGTGCTGTGACCCGGCCAACCAACCAAGATAGCCGCCATGGCTAAAAATAGAACATAGGGGAAAAATGTAGATTTTGGCTTATAACTCTGAAACCAAAGCATTTAAAGCAAATCTTACAAGGGGTTAACTTGTTTATCTAGTAAATATCTATCTGCCCTGAAATTTTCCGATGAATTGGACAACTGGTTGTTGGGTTGCTGCCCCCCAATTTGTAATTTTTAAAGAAATTTAGCCGTTTTTGGTTATTATCTTGAATAGTATTATAGATAGAGACAAATTGTAAATAGCAATAATGTTCAGCAAATTAAGATCTACAAATACATGTAAGTCAACATTACCAAAATGGTCAGTTGACCCCTTAAGGAGTTATTGCCCTTTATAGTCATTTTTTAACAATTTTCATTAATTTGGTAAATTTTGGTAAGTTTTTACGAAGCGTTTTCCTCTGTAACTAAAGGGCCAAGTTCATTACAGATAAAGAAAATTGTATGTAACAAGAATGATTAGTAAAGTATGATCTACAAACACATCACCATCACCAAAACACAATCTTTTGTTTAATCCATCTGTTCCCTTTGTTTAATATGCACATAAACCAAGGTGAGCGACACAGGCTCTTGAGAGCCTCTAGTTTCATAAAGTCAGAATAAGAAAATTCAGAACAAACCAAGAAAAGTTAACGTCACAATTAAATTTCCACCAATGATTTGCCGAGAATAGATTTTTCACTAGTAAGGAGAAATATTTTTCTCACAACGATCAAGAAATACAATGAACATGATGAAGCATGTGTTCAAAATTAAACTTGGACATTTGAAGCCAAATTTATAAAACTGTTCAACTGTAATTTTCTGAAATTGATTTAATAGATATAGGAAGATGTGGTATGAGTTCCAATGAGACAACTCTCCTTCCACATAACAATTTAAAAAAGTAAACCATTATAGGTCAAGGTACGGCCTTCAACACGGAGCCTTGGTTCACACCGAACAACAAGCTTAATAATCATGATAAAACATTTTGTAGTTACTCAGCCTTCATCCTTAACATTTGAGTTCACAAGCCAGAAGATAATGATTTGTTATAATCCTATGCCGAAGGACTTGTGGTTACGTATGAAGACTGGTTACTAGAACATTATAGATCCTTGACCTACATAATTATGCCTTATTTCAATAAAATTGCAAATGGAAATTGGGAATAGATCAAAGAGACAACAACCCGACCAAAAAGTGCTCAGTCAACAGCCGAAGGCCACCAAAGGGTCTTTAACGCAGGGAGAAAATCTGGCACCCAGAGGTGGTCCTCAGCTGGCCCCTAAATAAAAGTGTGTACTAGTTCAGTGAATATGGACATCATTAGGTTAGGGGGAGGGTTGGGATCCCACTAACATGTTTAACCCTGCCACATTATTTATGTATGTGCCTGTCCCAAGTCAGGAGCCTGTAATTCAGTGGTTGTCGTTTGTTTATGTGTTACATATTTGTTTTTCATTCATTTTTAGCTCACCTGGCCCGAAGGGCCAAGTGAG
This sequence comes from Mytilus trossulus, assembly GCF_036588685.1. Lineage (NCBI taxonomy): Eukaryota > Metazoa > Mollusca > Bivalvia > Mytilida > Mytilidae > Mytilus > Mytilus trossulus. The sequence goes on from NC_086378.1 coordinate 3,653,793, forward strand.
CTTTTCTCATCACTTGGCGTCCGGCATCCGTCGTCGTCGTCCGTCGTCGTCGTCCGTCGTCGTTAACTTTTAGAAAAATCTTCTCCTCTGAAACTACTGGGCCAAATGAAACCACACTTGGCCACAATCATCATTGGGGTATCTAGTTTAAAAAATGTGTGGCGTGACCCGCCAAACAAAACAAGATGGCCTCCATGGCTAAAAATAGAACATAGGGGTAAAATGCAGTTTTTGGCTTATAACTCAAAAACCAAAGCATTTAAAGCAAATCTGACATGGGGTAAAATTGTTCATCAGGTCAAGTCCTATCTGCCCTGAAATTTTCAGATGAATCAGACAACCAGTTGTTGGGTTGCTGCCCCTGAATTGGTAATTTTAGGGAAATTTTGCTGTTTTTGGTTATTATCTTGAATATTATTATAGATAGAGAGAAACTGTAAACAGCAATAATGTTCAGCAAAGTAAGATTTACAAATAAGTCAATAGGACCAAAATGGTCAGTTGACCCCTTTAGAAGTTATTGCCCTTTAAAGTCAATTTTTAACCATTTTTTGTAAATTTTATATATCTTTTACAAAAATCTTCTCATCTGAAACTGTTGGGCCAACTTAATCCAAACTTGGCCACAATCATCTTTGGGGTATCTAGTTTAAAAAATGTGTGGCGTGACCCGCCAAACAAAACAAGATGGCCGCCATGGCTAAAAATAGAACATAGGGGTAAAATGCAGTTTTTGGCTTATAACTCAAAAACCAAAGCATTTAGAGCAAATCTGACATGGGTTAAATTGTTCATCAGGTCAAGTCCTATCTGCCCTGAAATTTTCAGATGAATCAGAGAACTGGTTGTTGGGTTGCTGTCCCTGAATTGGTAATTTTAAGAAAATTTTGTTGTTTTTGGTTATTATCTTGAATATTATTATAGATAGAGTTAATCTGTAAACAGCAAAAATGTTCAGCATAGTAAGATTTACAAATAAGTCAACATGACCAAAATGGTCAATTGACCCCCTAAGGAGTTATTGTCCTTTACAGTCAATTTTTAACAATTTTCATAAAACTTGTAGATTTTTACTACCGGTTACATTTTCTACAGAAACTACTGGACCAAGTTTCTTATAGATAGTGATAATTGTAAGCAGCAAGAATGTTCAGTAAAGTAAGATGTACAAATATATCACCATCAACAAAAACATAATTTTGTCATGAATCCATCTGCTTCCTATATTTAATGTTCACATAGACCAAGGTGAGCGACTCAGGCTCTTTAGAGCCTCTAGTTTTACATAGATAAGGCCGTTAGTTTTCTCATTTGAATTGTTTTACATTGTCTTATCGGGGCCTTTTATAACTGACTATGCGGTATGGGCTTTGCTCATTGTTGAAGGCCGTATGGTGACCTATACAAGCTGTTAATGTCTGTGTCATTTTGGTCTTTTGTGGATAGTTGTTTCATTGGTAATCATACCACATCTTCTGTTTTATATATTTTTAGACATCTGCAAAGGACAGACAATTAAAAAAGTCTATAAAAGCACAAAAAAGTCCTCAGAGTTCAAGAAAAGATAGGATGACATTTTTACTTGTATACATTTGTAAGTTAAAAAACATTCAAATCTAAGGAACATAACTAAGCCTATTTTTGTTTACCTATACAAGTCAATAGAATACACTTGTTTATGTAACTTATATAAGTATATAATATTTACATCTTCAAGTAAATAAAAAATACTTGTACAAGAAGGTACCCTGACTGATATACATACCATTAAGCTTAAAACATAAATTTTATGTTTTAAAAAAATATTTGTTGGTTTATTGTTTTGCTCTTGAAGCCATTTTGTGGTCATGTAAATGTATAGGACAACAGAGGTGGTGTACGTGGGTTCGATTCCCACCCTAGGCATTCATTTATATTGGCTGGTGCAAAGTGGGCAGTTGAGCTTAGTGGCCCTGCGCTGACTCTGTTGTTCCTATATCAAAATGTCAACTTGCCATGGGGAGGGCTTGCTTGCTTTCTTTATCCTTTATTTCAAAGTCTTAAACAACCAAACCCTGGTACATTGTATATTTTGAAATTTTTTACATTGTATATTGTGAAATTTTTGTTTTGGTTATTTATATTTATACTCTGGTTGCATTACCATAAGGGTCCATTGAACAGCAAAAGGTTAATGATTAGTAACAGACCGATTTTACTTTTTGCTTTGCTCTGCTCTGCTCTGCTCTGCTAATTATGATGAAATTATATTGGCTTTGGAATTTGAAAATTTCCTGAAATTAACAGTTATACAGACTTTTTTTAAAATGCCTTCAGATATTCAGCTGATATTTGTTATATATCAGTCTACTATGAGACGTTTAACAGATCAAGTAATTATGTTTCATTCTATTCTGCTGTTTTTGTAAAAAAATTGGATTTTTAACCTAATGTTATGAAAATAAGACATTTCCAGAATTTCTTTCTATATATATATTCAAATAATGGGCTGGTTTAGGTATGAGAGATAGCTATAATGAGTTACATATAGTATTGTTCAGTTCCACTCAGATACATGTACATGTATAAAGTAATTTTTTTCCCTTAAATTGAAATGCCTTTTCATCATGTTTATGAAGTTGCCAGGTAAGAATGCTAGACAACTGGGAGTTCTTCATTGATAAAAATATCTGATGTTCAACATTAATTTCATGATCCCAACTTTTAGGATAAGGGGCTTTAAGTTTTATTAATCATTTTGCTAATGTCTGTCATCTGTACTTTACAATATTTTTACAATATATTTTCAATATAACTTTATGACATCAATCACAATTTCTGTTGGTAATTGATGGTATACTGATGTTTTATAAAGGTCTCAAATTCTCCAGTCATGGGTGACAAAGATTTCATCATCATACCATCATGACCATGCACATGAGCATGCCATTACTTCTCTTATTCAGAATTTCCAAAAAATATTATCAACAAATATAGACAAAGATTAACAATTTCTCCACATTTCCACTAAAAATGTTCTCATTTAGTAGAACTCTATCATGTGTGTCCCCACTTGATGGTACTTGGTCAATCATATGTATGCACATGTCCCTTATTGATTTTGTTACAAAATGTTAAGTTATCACCTTTACAGCTCACCTGGCATAACAGGTCAAATGAGCTTGTGCTGATGTTCAACATTTAAATAATTTCATTTCAGGGGCTTTACAGATTTATTGGTATGTCCCAATACATTTTCAATATATCACTTTATGCTGTCAGTCACAGATCTTGTTGGTAGTGATGGTCTGATGATTCACAAAACTCAAATTCTCCAGTCATTGGAGAAAAAGATATCAGCATTATACCTTAACTTTTCTTGTCTCAAATAACCAGGGAAAAAAACATATTGGCAACAAATATAAATGAAGAATTATGTTTTCTCAAAACTTCCCCTAAACAGATCACCTGGCATTAAAGGTCATGTAAGCTTGTGACTCAACTTGGTGTCTGTGGTAATCCATTACTTCTCTGATTCAGAATTACCAAAAAACTATTATAAGAAAATAAAAATAAAGATTCAAGATTTCTCCAAATTTCCACTAAACATGTCATCATTTAGTATGACTCTATCATATGTGTGTCCCCACTTGATAGTACTTAGATAATCATATGTGTGTCCCATATTGAATTTGTTAGATAATGTTGTGTTATCACCTTTCAGCTCACCTGGCATAAAAGGTCATATGAGCTTGGCTGATGTTCAACATTTCTTTTATTTCAGGAGTTTTAAAGATCATCTGTCCGTCCAAATACATTTTCAATATATCACATTATGCTGATAATCACTAATCTTGTTGGTAGTGATGGTCTGATGATTCACTAAAATGTCAAATTATCTAGTCATTGGTGGAAAAGATATCATTATGCTACCTTAACTTTTCTTTCCTCAAATAACCAGCTTAAACAAATTGGCAACAAATATAAATGAAGAATCATGATTTCTCAAAGTTTCCACTCAACCGCTCATCTGGCATTAATGTCATGTAAGCTTGTGACTCAACTTGGTGTCTGTGTTAATCCATTACTTCTCCGATTCAGAATTACCAAAAAACTTTTATATGAAAATAAAAATAAAGATTCAAAATTTCTCCAAATTTCCACTAAACATGTCCTCATTTAGTAGGACTCTATCATATGTGTGTCCCTACTTGATGGTACTTGGACAATCATATGTGTGTCCCATATTGAATTTCGTTAGAAAATGTTGTGCTATCACCTTTCAGCTCACCTGGCATAAAAGGTCATATGAGCTTGGGTGATGTTCAACATTTCTTTTATTTCAGGAGCTTTAAAGATTAGTTATGTCTGTTCATTTGTCTGTCCAAATACATTTTCAATATATCACATTATGCTGATAATCACTAATCTTGTTGGTAGTGATGGTCTGATGATTCACAAAAATGTCAAATTATCCAGTCATTGGTGGAAAAGATATCATTATGCTACCTTAACTTTTCTTTCCTCAAATAACCAGGGAAAAAACAAATTGGCAACAAATATAAATGAAGAATCATGATTTCTCAAAGTTTCCACTAAGCAGCTCATCTGGCATTCATGTCATGTAAGCTTGTGACTCAACTTGGTGTCTGTGTTAATCCATTACTTCTCCGATTCAGAATTACCAAAAAACTTTTATAAGAAAATAAAAATAAAGATTCAAAATTTCTCCAAATTTCCACTAAACATGTCCTCATTTAGTAGGACTCTATCATATGTGTGTCCCCACTTGATGGTACTTGGACAATCATATGTGTGTCCCATATTGAATTTGTTAGAAAATGTTGTGCTATCACCTTTCAGCTCACCTGGCATAAAAGGTCATATGAGCTTGGGTGATGTTCAACATTTCTTTTATTTCAGGAGCTTTTAAGATTAGTTATGACTGTTCATCTGTCCGTCCAAATTCATTTTCAATATATCACATTATGCTGTAAATCACTAATCTTGTTGGTTGTGATGGTCTGATGATTCACAAAAATGTAAAATTATCCAGTCATTGGTGGAAAAGATATCATTATGCTACCTTAACTTTTCGTTCCTCAAATAACCAGAAAAAAACAAATTTGCAACAAATGTAAATGAAGAATAATGATTTCTCATAATTTCCATTAAACAGCTCATCTGGCATGAATTTCATGCAAGCTTGTGACTCAACTTGGTGTCTGTGGTAATCCACTACTTCTCCGATCAGAATTACTAAAAAAGACTATATAAGAAAATAAAAATAAAGATTCAAGATTTATCCAAATTTCCACTCAACATGTCCTCATTTAGTAGGACTCTATCATATGTGTGTCCCCACTTGATGGTACTTGGACAATCATATGTGTGTCCCATATTGAATTTGTTAGAAAATGTTGTATTATCACCTTTCAGCTCACCTGGCATAAAAGGTCATATGAGCTTGACTGATGTTCAACATTTCTTTTATTTCATGAGCTTTAAAGATAAGTTATGACTGTTCATCTGTCCGTCCAAATACATTTTCACATTATGCTGTCAATCACTAATCTTGTTGGTAGTGATGGTCTGATTATTCACAAAAGTGTCAAATTATCCAGTCATTGGTGGAAAAGATATCATTATGCTACCTTAACTTTTCTTTCCTCAAATAACCAGAAAAAAACAAATTGGCAACAAATATAAATGAAGAATCATGATTTCTCAAAATTTCCACTAAACAGCTCACCTGGCATTAATGTCATGAAAGATTGTGACTCAACTTGGTGTCTGTAGTAATCCACTACTTCTCCGATTCAGATTTACAAAAAAACTATTATAAGAAAATAAATATAAAGATTCAAGATTTCTCCAAATTTCCACTAAACATGTCCTCATTTAGTAGGACTCTATCATGTGTGTCCCCACTTGATGGTACTTGGACAATCATATGTGTGTCCCATATTGAATTTGTTAGAAAATGTTGTGTTATCACCTGTCAGCTCACCTGGCATAAAAGGTCATATGAGCTTGGCTGATGTTCAACATTTCTTTTATTTCAGGAGCTTTAAAGATTAGTTATGTCTGTTCATTTGTCCGTCCAAATACATTTTCAATATATCACATTATGCTGATAATCACTAATCTTGTTGGTAGTGATGGTGTGATGATTCACGAAAGTGTCAAATTATCCAGTCATTGGTGGAAAAGATATCATTATGCTACCTTAACTTTTCTTTCCTCAAATAACCAGAAAAAACAAATTGTCAACAAATATAAATGAAGAATCATGATTTCTCAAAATTTCCACTAAACAGCTCATCTGGCATTAATTTCATGCAAGCTTGTGACTCAACTTGGTGTCTTTGGTAATCCACTACTTCTCCGATCAGAATTACTAAAAAAAACTATTATAAGAAAATAAAAATAAAGATTCAAAATTTCTCCAAATTTCCACTAAACATGTCCTCATTTAGTAGGACTCTATCATATGTGTGTCCCCACTTGATGGTACTTGGACAATCATATGTGTCCCATATTGAATTTGTTAGAAAATGTTGTATTATCACCTTTCAGCTCACCTGGCATAAAAGGTCATATGAGCTTGACTGATGTTCAACATTTCTTTTATTTCATGAGCTTTAAAGATAAGTTATGACTGTTCATCTGTCCGTCCAAAGACATTTTCACATTATGCTGTCAATCACTAATCTTGTTGGTAGTGATGGTCTGATTATTCACAAAAGTGTCAAATTATCCAGTCATTGGTGGAAAAGATATCATTATGCTACCTTAACTTTTCTTTCCTCAAATAACCAGAAAAAAACAAATGGCAACAAATATAAATGAAGAATCATGATTTCTCAAAATTTCCACTAAACAGCTCATCTGGCATTAATGTCATGAAAGATTGTGACTCAACTTGGTGTCTGTAGTAATCCATTACTTCTCAGATTCAGATTTACAAAAAAACTATTATAAGAAAATAAATATAAAGATTCAAGATTTCTCCAAATTTCCACTAAACATGTCCTCATTTAGTAGGACTCTAGCATGTGTGTCCCCACTTGATGGTACTTGGACAATCATATGTGTGTCCCATATTGAATTTGTTAGAAAATGTTGTGTTATCACCTGTCAGCTCACCTGGCATAAAAGGTCATATGAGCTTGGCTGATGTTCAACATTTCTTTTATTTCAGGAGCTTTAAAGATTAGTTATGTCTGTTCATTTGTCCGTCCAAATACATTTTCAATATATCACATTATGCTGATAATCACTAATCTTGTTGTTAGTGATGGTGTGATGATTCACGAAATTGTCAAATTATCCAGTCATTGGTGGAAAAGATATCATTATGCTACCTTAACTTTTCTTTCCTCAAATAACCAGAAAAAACAAATTGTCAACAAATATAAATGAAGAATCATGATTTCTCAAAATTTCCACTAAACAGCTCATCTGGCATTAATTTCATGCAAGCTTGTGACTCAACTTGGTGTCTTTGGTAATCCACTACTTCTCCGATCAGAATTACTAAAAAAAACTATTATAAGAAAATAAAAATAAAGATTCAAGATTTCTCCAAATTTCCACTAAACATGTCCCCATTTAGTAGGACTCTATCATATGTGTGTCCCCACTTGATGGTACTTGGACAATCATATGTGTGTCCCATATTGAATTTGTTAGAAAATGTTGTGTTATCACCTGTCAGCTCACCTGGCATAAAAGGTCATATGAGCTTGGCTGATGTTCAACATTTCTTTTATTTCAGGAGCTTTAAAGATTAGTTATGTCTGTTCATTTTTCCGTCCAAATACATTTTCAATATATCACATTATGCTGATAATCACTAATCTTGTTGGTAGTGATGGTGTGATGATTCACAAAAGTGTCAAATTATCCAGTCATTGGTGGAAAAGATATCATTATGCTACCTTAACTTTTCTTTCCTCAAATAACCAGAAAAAAACAAATTTGCAAACAAATATAAATAAAGAATCATGATTTCTCAAAATTTCCACTAAACAGCTCATCTAGCATTAATGTCATGCAAGCTTGTGACTCAACTTGGTGTCTGTGGTAATCCACTACTTCTCCGATCAGAATTGCTAAAAAAACTATTATAAGAAAATAAAAATAAAGATTCAAGATTTCTCCAAATTTCCACTAAACATGTCCTCATTTAGTAGGACTCTATCATGTGTGTCCCCACTTGATGGTACTTGGACAATCATATGTGTGTCCCATATTGAATTTGTTAGAAAATGTTGTGTTATCACCTGTCAGCTCACCTGGCATAAAAGGTCATATGAGCTTGGCTGATGTTCAACATTTCTTTTATTTCAGGAGCTTTAAAGATTAGTTATGTCTGTTCATTTGTCCGTCCAAATACATTTTCAATATATCACATTATGCTGATAATCACTAATCTTGTTGGTAGTGATGGTGTGATGATTCACGAAAGTGTCAAATTATCCAGTCATTGGTGGAAAAGATATCATTATGCTACCTTAACTTTTCTTTCCTCAAATAACCAGAAAAAACAAATTGTCAACAAATATAAATGAAGAATCATGATTTCTCAAAATTTCCACTAAACAGCTCATCTGGCATTAATTTCATGCAAGCTTGTGACTCAACTTGGTGTCTTTGGTAATCCACTACTTCTCCGATCAGAATTACTAAAAAAAACTATTATAAGAAAATAAAAATAAAGATTCTAAATTTCTCCAAATTTCCACTAAACATGTCCTCATTTAGTAGGACTCTATCATATGTGTGTCCCCACTTGATGGTACTTGGACAATCATATGTGTCCCATATTGAATTTGTTAGAAAATGTTGTATTATCACCTTTCAGCTCACCTGGCATAAAAGGTCATATGAGCTTGACTGATGTTCAACATTTCTTTTATTTCATGAGCTTTAAAGATAAGTTATGACTGTTCATCTGTCCGTCCAAATACATTTTCACATTATGCTGTCAATCACTAATCTTGTTGGTAGTGATGGTCTGATTATTCACAAAAGTGTCAAATTATCCAGTCATTGGTGGAAAAGATATCATTATGCTACCTTAACTTTTCTTTCCTCAAATAACCAGAAAAAAACAAATGGCAACAAATATAAATGAAGAATCATGATTTCTCAAAATTTCCACTAAACAGCTCATCTGGCATTAATGTCATGAAAGATTGTGACTCAACTTGGTGTCTGTAGTAATCCATTACTTCTCAGATTCAGATTTACAAAAAAACTATTATAAGAAAATAAATATAAAGATTCAAGATTTCTCCAAATTTCCACTAAACATGTCCTCATTTAGTAGGACTCTAGCATGTGTGTCCCCACTTGATGGTACTTGGACAATCATATGTGTGTCCCATATTGAATTTGTTAGAAAATGTTGTGTTATCACCTGTCAGCTCACCTGGCATAAAAGGTCATATGAGCTTGGCTGATGTTCAACATTTCTTTTATTTCAGGAGCTTTAAAGATTAGTTATGTCTGTTCATTTGTCCGTCCAAATACATTTTCAATATATCACATTATGCTGATAATCACTAATCTTGTTGTTAGTGATGGTGTGATGATTCACGAAATTGTCAAATTATCCAGTCATTGGTGGAAAAGATATCATTATGCTACCTTAACTTTTCTTTCCTCAAATAACCAGAAAAAACAAATTGTCAACAAATATAAATGAAGAATCATGATTTCTCAAAATTTCCACTAAACAGCTCATCTGGCATTAATTTCATGCAAGCTTGTGACTCAACTTGGTGTCTTTGGTAATCCACTACTTCTCCGATCAGAATTACTAAAAAAAACTATTATAAGAAAATAAAAATAAAGATTCAAGATTTCTCCAAATTTCCACTAAACATGTCCCCATTTAGTAGGACTCTATCATATGTGTGTCCCCACTTGATGGTACTTGGACAATCATATGTGTGTCCCATATTGAATTTGTTAGAAAATGTTGTGTTATCACCTGTCAGCTCACCTGGCATAAAAGGTCATATGAGCTTGGCTGATGTTCAACATTTCTTTTATTTCAGGAGCTTTAAAGATTAGTTATGTCTGTTCATTTTTCCGTCCAAATACATTTTCAAGATATCACATTATGCTGATAATCACTAATCTTGTTGGTAGTGATGGTGTGATGATTCACAAAAGTGTCAAATTATCCAGTCATTGGTGGAAAAGATATCATTATGCTACCTTAACTTTTCTTTCCTCAAATAACCAGAAAAAAACAAATTTGCAAACAAATATAAATAAAGAATCATGATTTCTCAAAATTTCCACTAAACAGCTCATCTAGCATTAATGTCATGCAAGCTTGTGACTCAACTTGGTGTCTGTGGTAATCCACTACTTCTCCGATCAGAATTGCTAAAAAAACTATTATAAGAAAATAAAAATAAAGATTCAAGATTTCTCCAAATTTCCACTAAACATGTCCTCATTTAGTAGGACTCTATCATGTGTGTCCCCACTTGATGGTACTTGGACAATCATATGTGTGTCCCATATTGAATTTGTTAGAAAATGTTGTGTTATCACCTGTCAGCTCACCTGGCATAAAAGGTCATATGAGCTTGACTGATGTTCAACATTTCTTTTATTTCAGGAGCTTTAAAGATTAGTTATGACTGTTCATTTGTCCGTCCAAATACATTTTCAATATATCACATTATGCTGATAATCACTCATCTTGTTGGTAGTGATGGTGTGATGATTCACAAAAGTGTCAAATTATCCAGTCATTGGTGGAAAATATATCATTATGCTACCTTAACTTTTCTTTCCTCAAATAACCAGAAAAAAACAAATTGTCAACAAATATAAATGAAGAATCATGATTTCTGAAAATTTCCACTAAACAGCTCATCTGGCATTAATGGCATGCAAGCTTGTGACTCACCTTGGTGTCTGTGGTAATCCACTACTTCTCCGATCAGAATTACTAAAAAAACTATATAAGAAAATAAAAATAAAGATTCAAGATTTCTCCAAATTTCCACTAAACATGTCCTCATTTAGTAGGACTCTATCATGTATGTCCCCACTTGATGGTACTTGGACAATCATATGTGTGTCCCATATTGAATTTGTTAGAAAATGTCGTATTATCACCTTTCAGCTCACCTGGCATAAAAGGTCATATGAGCTTGACTGATGTTCAACATTTCTTTTATTTCAGGAGCTATAAAGATAAGTTATGACTGTTCATCTGTCCGTCCAAATACATTTTCAATATATCACATTATGCTGTCAATCACTAATCTTGTTGGTAGTGATGGTCTGATGATTCACAAAAGTGTCAAATTATCCAGTCATTGGTGGAAAAGATATCAGTATGCTACCTTAACTTTTCTTTCCTCAAATAACCAGAAAAAAAACAAATTGGCAACAAATATAAATGAAGAATCATGATTTCTAAAAATTCCCCCTAAACTGCTCATCTGGCATTAATGTCATGAAAGATTGTGACTCAACTTGATGTCTGTAGTAATCCTTTACTTCTCCGATTCAGATTTACAAAAAAAACTATTATAAGAAAATAAAAATAAAGATTCAAGATTTCTCCAAATTTCCACTAAACATGTCCTCATTTAGTAGGACTCTATCATATGTGCGTCCCCACTTGATGGTACTTGGACAATCATATGTGTGTCCCATATTGAATTTAATAGAAAATGTTGTATTATCACCTGTCAGCTCACCTGGCATTAAAGGTCATATGAGCTTGACTGATGTTCAACATTTTTTTTATTTCAGGAGCTGTAAAGATTAGTTATGACTGTTTTACAAGGAATATGCACCCTATATAATATTCCTGTAACACTGGTTCTTTGTTTCATAAGGGATATGAACCCTAGAAAACAATCCTATAACACAGGTTCTTTCTTTCATAAGGGACATGAACCCTAGATAACATTCCTATAACACAGGTTATGTGTTTTACAAGGGATATGAACCCTAGATAACATTCCTATAACACATGTCCTGTGTTTGACAAGGGATATGAACCCTAGATAACATTCCTATAACACATGCCTTGTGTTTTACAAGGGATATGAACCCTGGATAACATTCCTATAACCCGTGTCCTGTGTTTTACAACAGATATGAACCCTAGATAACATTCCTATAACACATGTCCTGTGTTTGACAAGGGATATGAACCCTAGATAACATTCCTATAACACATGCCTTGTGTTTTACAAGGGATATGAACCCTAGATAACATTCCTATAACACATGTCCTGTGTTATACAAGGGGTATGAACCATAGATAACATTCCTATAACCCGTGTCCTGTGTTTTACAACAGATATGAACCCTAGATAACATTCCTATAACACAGGTTATGTGTTTTACAAGGGATATGTATTTTGAATAGCATTCCCATAACATAGGTTCTGTGTTTCACAAGCGATATGAACACTAGATAAAGTTCCTATAACACAGGTCCTGTGTTTCACCAGCGATATGAACCCTACATAACGTTCCTATAACACAGGTAATGTGTTTTACAAGGAATATGAACCCTATATAACATTCCTATAACATAGGTCCAGTATTTTACAAGGGATATGAACCCTAGATAACATTCCTATTACACAGGTAATGTGTTTTACAAGGAATATGAACCCTATATAACATTCCTATAACATAGGTCCAGTATTTTACAAGGGATATGAACCCTAGATAACATTCCTATCACACAGGTAATGTGTTTTACAAGGGATATGAACCCTACATAACATTCCTATAACACATGTCCTTTGTTTGACAAGGGATAAAACCCTAGATAACATGTCTATAACACAGGTTATGTATTTTACAGAAGAAATGGAGCATAGATAACATTCCTAAAACCCAGGTCCTATGTTTGCCAAGGTTATGAACCCTAAATAACATTCTTATAACACAGGTCATTTGATTAACAAGGGATATGAACCCTAGATAACATTCGTATAACACAGGTCATGTGATTTACAAGGGATATGAGCCCTAGATAGCATTTTTAAACACAAGTCCTGTGAACCCTAGATAACATTCCTATAACACATGTCCTGTGTTGGACAAGGGATATGAACCCTAGATAACATTTCTATAACACCGTTTCTGTGTTTAACAAGGGATATGAACCCTACATAACATTCCTATAACACATGTCCTGTGTTTTACAAGGGATATGTACCCTAGATAAGATTCCTATAATATTTGTCCTGTGTTTTACAAGGGATAAAACCCTATATAACATGTCTATGACACAGGTTAAGTCTTTTATAAGAGAAATGAACCATAGATAACATTCATAAAACCCAGGTTCTATGTTTTACAAGGAATATGAACCCTAGATAATATTCCTATAACACAGGTCATGTGATGTACGAGGGATATGAACCCTAGATAACATTCCTATAACACAGATCCTATGTTTTACAAGGGATATGAACCCTAGATAACATTCCTATTAAACATGTCCTGTGTTTGACAAGGGATATGAACCCTAGATAACATTCCTATAGCACAGGTCCTTTGTTTTACAAGAGATATGAACCCTCGATAACATTCCTATAACACATGTCCAGTGTTTTACAAGAGAAATGAACCCTAGATAACATTCCTAAAACACAGGTTCTTTGTTTTACAAGAGATATGAACCCTAGATAACACTCCTATAACACAGGTTATGTGTTTTACAAGGAATATGAATCCTAGATAACATTCTTATAACACAGGTCATGTGATTTACAAGGGTTATGAACCCTAGATAGCATTTCTAAACACAGGTCCTGTGTTTCACAAGAGATATGAACCCTATCTAACATTCTTATAACACATGTCATATGATTTACAAGGGATATGAGCCCTATATAGCATTTTTAAACACAGGTCCTTTGTTTTACAAGAGATGTGAACCATATATAACATTCCTAAAGCACATGTCCTGTGTTGGACAAGGGATATGAATCCTAGATAACATTTCTATAACACAGGTTATGTGTTTTACAAGAGAAATGAACCATAGATAACATTTTTATAACACAGTTCCTGTGTTTTACAAGGGATATGTACCCTAGACAGCTTTCCTATAACACATGTCCTGTGTTTCACAAGAGATATGAACCCTAGATAACACTCCTATAGCACAGGTTATGTGTTTTACAAGGAATATGAACCCTAGATAACATTCCTATAACACATGTCCTGTGTTTGACAAGGGATAAAACCCTAGATAACATGTCTATAACACAGGTTATTTTTTTTACAAAAGAAATGGACCATAGATAACATTCCTAAAACCCAGGTCCTATGTTTTACAAGGGATATGAACCCTATCTAACATTCTTATAACACATGTCATATGATTTACAAGGGATATGAGCCCTATATAGCATTTTTAAACACAGGTCCTTTGTTTTACAAGAGATGTGAACCCTAGATAACATTCCTATATCACAGGTCCCGGTTTTACAAGAGATTTGAACCATATATAACATTCCTAAAGCACATGTCCTGTGTTGGACAAGGGATATGAATCCTAGATAACATTTCTATAACACAGGTTATGTGTTTTACAAGAGAAATGAACCATAGATAACATTACTAAAACTTAGGTCCTATGTTTAACAAGGGATATGAACCCTAGATCCTATTCCTATAACACATGTCCTGTGTTTTAAAAGAGATATGAACCCTAGATAACATTTTTATAACACAGTTCCTGTGTTTTACAAGGGATATGTACCCTAGACAGCTTTCCTATAACACATGTCCTGTGTTTTACAAGGGATATGTACCCTGGATAACATTCCTATAATATATGTCCTGTGTTTTACGAGGGATAAAACCCAATATAACATGTCTATAACACTGGTTATCTCTTTTACAAGAGAAATGAACCATGGAGAACATTCGTAAAACCCAGGTCCTATGTTTTACAAGGGATATGAACCCTAGATAATATTCCTATAACACAGGTCATGGGATGTACGAGGGATATGAACCCTAGATAACATTCCTATAACACAGATCCTATGTTTTACAAGGGATATGAACCCTAGATAATATTCCTATAACACAGGTCATGTGATGTACGAGGGATATGAATCCTAGATGACATTCCTATAACACAGATCCTATGTTTTACAAGGGATATGAACCCTAGATAAAATTACTATAAAACATGTCCTGTGTTTGACAAGGGATATGAACCCTAGATAACATTCCTATAGCACAGGTCTTTTGTTTTACAAGAGATATGAACCCTAGATAACATTCCGATAACACAGGGACCGTTTTTCACAAACGAAATGAACCCTAGATAACATTCCTATAACCAAGGTCCTATGTTTTACAAGAGATATGAACCATAGATAACATTCTTATAACACAGGTCATGTGATTTACAAGGGATATCAACCCTAGATAACATTATTATAACACAGGTCATGTGATTTACAAGGGATATGAACCCAAGATAGCATTTCTAAACACAGGTCCTGAGTTTTACAAGAGATATGAACCCTAGGTAACATTCCTACATTGTTTAACACAGGTTATGTGTTTTACAAGGGATATGAACCCTATATAACATTCCTATAACACATGTTCTGTGTTTGACAAGGAATAAAACCCTAGATAACATGTCTATAACACAGGTTATGTGTTTTACAAAAGAAATGGACCATAGATAACATTCCTCAAACCCAGGTCCTATGTTTTACATTTTTGGATGATATTGCGACACTCATTCCAATTAATAATTGACGAGGGACGATTTTAAGGTCCTTTACTGAGGAATGATTTTAACTCTCGGTCTTGTCTGATGTTAAGATCTCCTGATATAACATGGGAATTGGGTCCATAAATATATTCGGAGGTACTACAATTACATGAAGTAGGTGTATTTTCACTGATATTAAGATCTTTACACAGTTGACTATAATTAAACACAAATTTCCGGGTAGATTTCTTGTAAATATAACAAATAAGAGGTAGCTCAGTATTGTCTAAATATCCAGAAATTTGTTCTTTAACAGAATGGTCGTTAAATATACCGGCAATATTTACAAAATCAAAACCTTTATTGACATACTTTATTTTAATAAAATGTTTTTTAGGATCTTCAGGGCGATCAATTTTGGGAAATAGTTTGGAATAACAATATGCCATAATAATTTGAACAATTTCATACTTAGGACTGCTATATGAAATTGTGTTGCAATCCTCCAAAATTTTATTCAACTTATTAACCGGTAATGAACATAGTTTTGTTAACAGATAATGTCTGCCGTTGTTTTTTAAATTAGAAATTAGGTCCGAAATATTGGTATGATTGGTCCGAAATTTTCTTTGATTGCGATTTGTCCTACGACCATGAGAACTGTTTTTACGAACAGTTTTAGAAACTATATCCAAAATGTTACGTCTATAACACAGGTTATGTCTTTTACAAGAGAAATGAACCATAGATAACATTCCTAAAACCCAGGTCCTATGTTTTACAAGGGATATGAACCCTATATAATATTCCTATAACACAGGTCTTGTAATGTACGAGGGATATGAACCCTAGATAACATTCCTATAACACAGATCCTATGTTTTACAAGGGATATGAACCTTAGATAATATTCCTATTACACAGGCCATGTGATGTACGAGGGATATGAACCCTAGATAACATTCCTATAACACAGATCCTATGTTTTACAAGATATATGAACCCTAGATAACATTCCTTTAAAACATGTCCTGTGTTTGACAAGGAATATGAACCCTAGACAACATTCCTATAGCACAGGTCCTTTGTTTTACAAGAGATATGAACCCTAGATAACATTCCTATAACACAGGGACCGTGTTTCACAAACAAAATGAACCCTAGATAACATTCTTATAACACAGGTCATGTGATTTACAACGGATATGAACCCTAGATAACATTCCTTCATTGTATAACACAGATTATGTGTTTTACATGGGATATGAACCCTAGATAACATTCCTATAACACATGTCCTGTGTTTGACAAGGGATAAAACCCTAGATAACATGTCTATAACACAGGTTATGTGTTTTACAAAAGAAATGGACCATAGATAACATTCCTAAAACCCAGGTCCTTTGTTTTACAAGGGATATGAACCCTAGATAACATTCTGATAACACAGGTCATGTGATTTACAAGGGATATGAGCCCTAGATAGCATTTTTAGACACAGGTCTTGTTTTTGACTAGAGATATGACCCCTAGATAACATTCCTATAACACAGGTCCGTGTTTTACAAGAGATATGAACCATAGATAACATTCCTTTAACACAGGTCCTTTGTTTTACAAGGGATATGAACCCTAGATAACATTCCTATAACACAGGTCCAGTGATTTACAAGGGATATGATCACTAGATAGAATTTCTAAGTACAGGTCCTGTGTTTTACAAGAGATAGGAACCCTAGATAACATGCCTATAACCAAGGTCATATCTTTTACAAGGGATAATAACACTAGATAACATTCTTATAACACAGGTCATGTGATTAAGACGGGATATGATCCCTAGATAACAGTCTTATAACACATGTCATGTGATATACAAGGGATATGAACCCTATATAGCATTTCTGAACACAGGTCCGGTGTTTTACAAGAGATATGAATCCTAGATAGCATTCCTATAACACAGTTTTTGTGTTTAACAAGACATATGAACCCTAGATAACATTCTTATAACCCAGGTCCTATGTTTTACAAGAGATATGAACCCTAGATAACATTCCTATAACATAGGTCCAGTGTTTTACAAGGGATTTGAACCCTAGATAACATTCTGATAACACAGGTCATGTGATTTACATGGGATATGAACCATAGATAGAATTTCTAAACACAGATCCTGTGTTTTACAAGAGATATAAACCCTAGATAACATGTCTATAACACATGTTATGTGTTTTATAAGGTATATGAACCCTAGATAACATTCCTATAACACATATCCTGTGTTTGACAAGGGATAAAACCCTATATAGCATTTCTGAACACAGGTCCGGTGTTATACAAGAGATATGAATCCTAGATAGCATTCCTATAACACAGGTCCTTTGTTTTGCAAGGGAAATGAACCCTAGATAACATTCTTATAACCAAAGTCCTCTGTTTTACAAGGGATATGAACCCTAGATAACATTCTTATAACACAGGTAATGTATTTTACAAAGGATGTGAACCCTAGATAACATTCTGATAACACAGGTCATGTGATTTACATGGGATATGAACCATAGATAGAATTTCTAAACACAGATCCTGTGTTTTACAAGAGATATAAACCCTAGATAACATGTCTATAACACATGTTATGTGTTTTATAAGGTATATGAACCCTAGATAACATTCCTATAACACATGTCCTGTGTTTGACAAGGGATAAAACCCTAGATAGCATGTCTATAACACAGGTTATGTGTTTTACAAAAGTAAAGGACCATAGATAACATTTCTAAAACCCAGGTCCTATGTTTTACAAGGGATATGAACCCTATCTAACATTCTTATAACACAGGTCATGTGATTTACAAGGGATATGAACCCTAGATAGAATTTCTAAACACAGGTCCTGTGTTTTACAAGAGATTTGAACCCAAGATAACATTTCTATAACACAGGTCCTATGTTTTACAATCGATATAAACCGTAGATAACCTTCCTAAAACTCAGGTTCTATGTTTTACAAGGGAAATGAACCCTAGATAGCATTCTTATAACACAGTTCATGTGATTTAAAAGGGATATGAGCCCTAGATAGAATTTCTAAGCACAGGTCCTGTGTTTGACAATGGATATGAACCCTAGATAACATTCCTATAACACAGGTTATGTGTTTTACATGGGATATGTATTTTGAATAGCATTCCTATAACATAGATTCTGTGTTTCACAAGCGATATGAACACTAGATAAAGTTCCTATAACACAGGTCCTGTGTTTCACCAGCGATATGAACCCTACATAACGTTCCTATAACACAGGTCCTGTGTTTTAAACGGGATATGAACCATAGATAACATTCCTATCACACAGGTAATGTGTTTTACAAGGGATATGAACCCTAAATAACATTCCTATAACATAGGTCCAGTATTTTACAAGGGATATGAACCCTAGATAACTTTCCTATCACACAGGTAATGTGTTTTACAAGGGATATGAACCCTACATAACATTCCTATAACACATGTCCTTTGTTTGACAAGGGATAAAACCCTAGATAACATGTCTATAACACAGGTTATGTATTTTACAGAAGAAATGGACCATAGATAACATTCCTAAAACCCAGGTCCTATGTTTTCCAAGGTTATGAACCCTTAATAACATTCTTATAACACAGGTCATGTGATTAACAAGGGATATGAACCATAGATAACATTCTTATAACACAGGTCATGTGATTTACAAGGGATATGAGCCCTAGATAGCATTTTTAAACACAAGTCAGTAAACCCTAGATAACATTCCTATAACACATGTCCTGTGTTGGACAAGGGATATGAACCCTAGATAACATTTCTATAACACAGGTTATGTGTTTTACAAGAGAAATGAACCATAGATAACATTCCTATAACACACGTCCTGTGTTTTACAAGGGATATGTACCCTAGATAAGATTCCTATAATATTTGTCCTGTGTTTTACAAGGGATAAAACCCTATATAACATGTCTATGACACAGGTTAAGTCTTTTATACGAGAAATGAACCATAGATAACATTCCTAAAACCCAGGTTCTATGTTTTACAAGGGATATGAACCCTAGATAATATTCCTATAACACAGGTCATGTGATGTACGAGGGATATGAACCCTAGATAACATTCCTATAACACAGATCCTATGTTTTACAAGGGATATGAACCCTAGATAAAATTACTATAAAACATGTCCTGTGTTTTAAAAGGGATATGAACCCTAGATAACATTCCTATAGCACAGGTATTTTGTTTTACAAGAGATATAAACCCTAGATAACATTCCGATAACACAGGGACCGTTTTTCACAAACGAAATGAACCCTAGATAACATTCCTATAACCAAGGTCCTATGTTTTACAAGAGATATGAACCATAGATAACATTCTTATAACACAGGTCATGTGATTTACAAGGGATATCAACCCTGATAACATTATTATAACACAGGTCATGTGATTTACAAGGGATATGAACCCTAGATAGCATTTCTAAACACAGGTCCTGAGTTTTACAAGAGATATGAACCCTAGGTAACATTCCTACATTGTATAACACAGGTTATGTGTTTTACAAGGGATATGAACCCTAGATAACATTCCTTTAACACATGTTCTGTGTTTGACAAGGAATAAAACCTTAGATAACATGTCTATAACACAGGTTATGTGTTTTACAAAAGAAATGGACCATAGATGACATTCCTAAAACCCAGGTCCTATGTTTTACATTTGTGGATGATATTACGACACTCATTCCAATTAATAATTGACGAGGGACGATATTTAGGTCCTTTACTGAGGAATGATTTTAACTCTCGGTCTTGTCTGATGTTAAGATCTCCTGATATAACATGGGAATTGGGTCCATAAATATATTCGGAGGTACTACAATTACATGAAGTAGGTGTATTTTCACTGATATTAAGATCTTTACACAGTTGACTATAATTAAACACAAATTTCCGGGTAGATTTCTTGTAAATATAACAAATAAGAGGTAGCTCAGTATTGTCAAAATATCCAGGAATTTGTTCTTTAACAGAATGGTCGTTAAATATACCGGCAATATTTACAAAATCAAAACCTTTATTGACATACTTTATTTTAATAAAATGTTTTTTAGGATCTTCAGGGCGATCAATTTTGGGAAATAGTTTGGAATAACAATATGCCATAATAATTTGAACAATTTCATACTTAGGACTGCTATATGAAATTGTGTTGCAATCCTCCAAAATTTTATTCAACTTATTAACCGGTAATGAACAGAGTTTTGTTAACAGATAATGTCTGCCGTTGTTTTTTAAATTAGGAATTAGGTCCGAAATATTGGTATGATTGGTCCGAAATTTTCTTTGATTGCGATTTGTCCTACGACCATGAGAACGGTTTTTACGAACAGTTTTAGAAACTATATCCAAAATGTTACGTCTATAACACAGGTTATGTCTTTTACAAGAGAAATGAACCATAGATAACATTCCTAAAACCCAGGTCCTATGTTTTACAAGAGATATGAACCCTAGATAATATTTCTATAACACAGGTCATGTAATGTACGAGGGATACGAACCCTAGATAACATTCCTATAACACAGATCCTATGTTTTACAAGGGATATGAACCCTAGATAATATTCCTATTACACAGGTCATGTGATGTACGAGGGATATGAACCCTAGATAACATTCCTATAACACAGATCCTATGTTTTACAAGGGATATGAACCCTAGATAACATTCCTATAAAACATGTCCTGTGTTTGACAAGGGATATGAACTCTAGATAACATTCCTATAGCACAGGTCCTTTGTTTTACAAGAGATATGAACCCTAGATAACATTCCTATAACACCGGGACCGTGTTTCACAAACGAAATGAACCCTAGATAACATTCCTATAACCAATGTCCTATGTTTTACAAGAGATATGAACCCTAGATAACATTCTTATAACACAGGTGATGTGATTTACAACGGATATGAACTCTAGATAACATTCCTACATTGTATAACACAGATTATGTGTTTTACAAGGGATATGAACCCTAGATAACATTCCTATAACACATGTCCTGTGTTTGACAAAAGAAATGGACCATAGATAACATTCCTAAAACCCAGGTCCTATGTTTTACAAAGGATATGAACCCTAGAAAACATTCTGATAAAAAAAGGTCATGTGATTTACAAGGGATATGAGCCCTAGATAGCATTTTTAGACACAGGTCTTGTTTTTTACAAGAGATATGACCCCTAGATAACATTCCTATAACACAGGTCCCGTGTTTAACAAGAGATATGAACCATAGATAACATTCCTATAACACAGGTCCTTTGTTTTACAAGGGATATGAACCCTAGATAACATTCCTATAACACAGGTCCAGTGATTTACAAGGGATATGATCCCTAGATAGAATTTCTAAGCACAGGTCCTGTGTTTTACAAGAGATATGAACCCTAGATAACATTCCTATAACACAGGTCCCGTGTTTTACAAACGAAATGAACCCTAGATAACATACCTACATTGTATAACACAGATTATGTGTTTTACAAGGGATATGAACCCTAGATAACATTCCTATAACACAGGTTATGTGTTTTACAAAAGAAATGGACCATAGATAACATTCCTAAAACCCAGGTCCTATGTTTTACAAAGGATATGAACCCTAGAAAACATTCTGATAAAAAAAGGTCATGTGATTTACAAGGGATATGAGCCCTAGATAGCATTTTTAGACACAGGTCTTGTTTTTTACAAGAGATATGACCCCTAGATAACATTCCTATAACACAGGTCCCGTGTTTAACAAGAGATATGAACCATAGATAACATTCCTATAACACAGGTCCTTTGTTTTACAAGGGATATGAACCCTAGATAACATTCCTATAACACAGGTCCAGTGATTTACAAGGGATATGATCCCTAGATAGAATTTCTAAGCACAGGTCCTGTGTTTTACAAGAGATATGAACCCTAGATAACATTCCTATAACACAGGTCCCGTGTTTTACAAACGAAATGAACCCTAGATAACATACCTATAACCAAGGTCATATCTTTTACAAGGGATAATAACACTAGATAACATTCTTATAACACAGGTCATGTGATTTAGACGGGATATAATCCCTAGATAACAGTCTTATAACACATGTCATGTGATTTACAAGGGATATGAACCCTATATAGCATTTCTAAACACAGGTCCTGTTTTTTACAAGAGATATGAACCCTAGATAACATTCCTATAACACAGGTTTTGTGTTTAACAAGACATATGAACCCTAGATAACATTCATATAACACAGGTCCTGTGTTTTACAAGAGATATGAACCCTAGATAACATTCCTATAACACATGTTCTGTGTTTTTCAAGAGATATGAACACTAGATAACATGCCTATAACATAAGTCCAGTGTTTTACAAGGGATTTGAACCCTAGATAACATTCCAAAAACACAGGTCCTTTGTTTTACAAGGGAAATGAACCCTAAATAACATTCTTATAACACAGTTCATGTGTTTTACAAGAGATATGAACCCCACATAACATTCCTATAACACAGGGACCGTGTTTTACAAACGAAATGAACCCTAGATAACATTCCTATAACCAAAGTCCTTTGTTTTACAAGGGATATGAACCCTAGATAACATTCTTATAACACAGGTCATGTGTTTTACAAAGGATATGAACCCTAGATAACATTCTGATAACACAGGTCATGTGATTTACAAGGGATATGAACCCTATATAGAATTTCTAAACACAGATCCTGTGTTTTACAAGGGATATGAACCCTAGATAACATGTCTATAACACAGGTTATGTGTTTTATAAGATATATGAACCCTAGATAACATTCCTATAACACATGTCCTGTGTTTTACAAGGGAGATGAACCCTAGAAAACATTCCTATAACACAGGTCGTGTGTTTGACAAGGAATAAAACCTTAGATAACATCACTATAACAGAGTTCTTTTTTTCAAAAGCCATATCAACCCTTGATAACATTCCTATAATACAGCTCCTGTGTTTTACAAGCGAAATGAACCCTAGATAACATTCCTATAACACAGGTCCTGTGTTTAACAAGGGATATAAACCCTAGATAACGTTCCCATAACACATGTCATGTGTTTCAAAGAGATATGAACCATAGATAACATTCGCATAACACAAGTCCAGTGTTTTACAAGGGATATGAACCCTAGAAAACATTCCTATAACACAGGTTCTTTGTTTCATAAGGGATATGAACCCTAGATAACATTCCTATAACACATGTTATGTGTTTTACAAGGGATATGAACCTTAGATAATATTACTAGAACATAGGTTCTGTGTTTGACAAGCGATATGAACCCTAGATAAAGTTCTTATAACACAAGTCCTGTGTTTTACAAGGGATATGAACCCTAGAAAACATTTATATAACATAGGTTCTTTGTCTCATAAGGGGTATGGACCCTAGATAACATTCCTATAACACAGGTTCTTTGTTTCATAAGGGATGTAAACCCTATATAACATTACTATAACACTGGTTCTTTGTTTTACCAAGGATATGAACCCTAGATAATGTTCCTATTACGCAGGTTCTTTGTTTCATAAGGGATATGAACCCTAAAAAACATTCCTATAAAACAGGTTCTTTGTTTCACAAGGCATATGAACCCTAGATAACATTCCTTCAACACAGGTAATGTTTTTTACAAGAAATATGAACCCTAAATAACATTCCTAAAGGACCTGTGTTATAGGTATGTTATCTAGGGTTCTTATCTCTTGTAAAACACATTACCTATGTTATAGGAATGTTATCTAGGGTTCATATCTCATGTTAACCAAAGGACCTGTGTTATAGGAATGTTATCTAGGGTTCATATTTCTTGTAAAACAAAGAACCTGTGTTATAGGAATGTTATCTAGGGTTCATATCTCTTGTAAAACAAAGGACCTGTGTTTTAGGAATGTTATTTAGGGTTCATATTTCTTGTAAAACACATTACCTATGTTATAGGAATGTTATCTAGGGTTTCTATCTTAAAAGAGATATGAACACTAGATTACATTCCTATAACATAGGTAGTGTGTTTTACAAAAGATATGAACCCTAGATAACATTCCTTTAACACAGGTCCTTTGTTTTACAAGAGATATGATCCCTGGATAACATTCCTATAACATAGGTAATGTGTTTTACAAGAGATATGAACCATAGATAACATTAGTATAACGCAGGTCCTTTGGTTTACAAGAGATATGAACCCTCGCCAACATTCCTATAACACATGTCCTGTGTTTTACAAGAGATATGAACCCTAGATAACATGTCTATAACACAAGTCCTATGTTTTACAAGAGATATGAACCCTAGATAACATTCCTATAACACAGGTCCTTTGGTTTACAAGAGATATGAACCCTCGATAACATTCCTATAACACATGTCCTGTGTTTTACAAGAGATATGAACCCTAGATAAGATGTCTATAAAACAGGTCCTATGTTTTACAAGAGATATGAACCCTAGATAACATTCCTATAAAACAGGTCCTATGTTTTACAAGAGATATGAACTATAGATAACATTCCTATACCATTGGTCCCGTGTTTTACAGGTGATATGAACCCTAGATAACATTCCTATAACACAGGTCCTGTGTTTTAAAAGAGAAATGAACCCTAAATAACATTCTTATAACCCAGGTCCTGTGTTGTATTAGGGATATGAACCTTAGATAACATTCATATTATACAGGTCCTGTGTTTTAGAAGAGATATAAACCCTAGATAACTTTCATATAACATTGGTCATAAGTTTTTCAAGAGATATGAACTATAGATAACTTTCATATAACATTGGTTATGAGTTTTTCAAGGGATATGAATCCTAGATAACATTCATATAACATTGGTCATGAGTTTTTCAAGGGATGTGAAGCCTAGATAACATTCATATAACATTGGTCATGAGTTTTTCAAGGGATGTGAAGCCTAGATAACATTCATATAACATTGGTCATGAGTTTTTCAAGGGATATGAAGCCTTTATAATTTTCATATAACATTGGTCATGAGTTTTTCAAGGGATATGAAGCCTTTATAATTTTTATATAACATTGGACATGAGTTTTGCAAGAGATATGAAGCCTAGATAACTTTCATATAACATTGGTCATGAGTTTTTCAAGGGATATGAAGCCTAGATAACATTCATATAACATTGGTCATGAGTTTTGCAAGGGATATGAAGCCTAGATAACTTTCATTTATCATTGGTCATTAGTTTTTCAAGAGATATGAAGCCTAGATAACATTCATAAACGTTGGTTGTGAGTTTTTCAAGGGATATGCACCCTAGATAACATTCATATAACATTGGTCATAAGTTTTTCAAGAGATATGAAGCCTAGATAACATTCATATAACATTGGTTATGAATTTTTTTCAAGGGATATGCACCCTAGATAACATTCCTATAACATAGGTAATGTGTTTTACAAGAGATATGAACCATAGATAACATTAGTATAACGCAGGTCCTTTGGTTTACAAGAGATATGAACCCTCGCCAACATTCCTATAACACATGTCCTGTGTTTTACAAGAGATATGAACCCTAGATAACATGTCTATAACACAAGTCCTATGTTTTACAAGAGATATGAACCCTAGATAACATTCCTATAACACAGGTCCTTTGGTTTACAAGAGATATGAACCCTCGATAACATTCCTATAACACATGTCCTGTGTTTTACAAGAGATATGAACCCTAGATAAGATGTCTATAAAACAGGTCCTATGTTTTACAAGAGATATGAACCCTAGATAACATTCCTATAAAACAGGTCCTATGTTTTACAAGAGATATGAACTATAGATAACATTCCTATACCATTGGTCCCGTGTTTTACAGGTGATATGAACCCTAGATAACATTCCTATAACACAGGTCCTGTGTTTTAAAAGAGAAATGAACCCTAAATAACATTCTTATAACCCAGGTCCTGTGTTGTATTAGGGATATGAACCTTAGATAACATTCATATTATACAGGTCCTGTGTTTTAGAAGAGATATAAACCCTAGATAACTTTCATATAACATTGGTCATAAGTTTTTCAAGAGATATGAACTATAGATAACTTTCATATAACATTGGTTATGAGTTTTTCAAGGGATATGAATCCTAGATAACATTCATATAACATTGGTCATGAGTTTTTCAAGGGATGTGAAGCCTAGATAACATTCATATAACATTGGTCATGAGTTTTTCAAGGGATGTGAAGCCTAGATAACATTCATATAACATTGGTCATGAGTTTTTCAAGGGATATGAAGCCTTTATAATTTTCATATAACATTGGTCATGAGTTTTTCAAGGGATATGAAGCCTTTATAATTTTCATATAACATTGGACATGAGTTTTGCAAGAGATATGAAGCCTAGATAACTTTCATATAACATTGGTCATGAGTTTTTCAAGGGATATGAAGCCTAGATAACATTCATATAACATTGGTCATGAGTTTTGCAAGGGATATGAAGTCTAGATAACTTTCATTTATCATTGGTCATTAGTTTTTCAAGAGATATGAAGCCTAGATAACATTCATAAACGTTGGTTGTGAGTTTTTCAAGGGATATGCACCCTAGATAACATTCATATAACATTGGTCATAAGTTTTTCAAGAGATATGAAGCCTAGATAACATTCATATAACATTGGTTATGAATTTTTTTCAAGGGATATGATCCCCATATATAACGTGCATTAAGCACTGTTACTAGTACATATTTTTAAGAAGTATGTTGTTTGGATTATGTTTGTATAAGACTTGAATTGACTTTTATTTCAGGGCTATACCTATAAATGAATTTAAAAAAATTAAGACTACGATTTCTCAAAATTTCAACAAAAAATGTCCCCATTTAGTAAGAATCTATCATGTGTGTCCCCACTTAATTTTACTTTGACAAGCATACGTGTCCCTACTTGATGTTATTTGGGCATTAATATGTGCGTCCCCTAGCTTACGTTTATACAACACTAGTACAGAGTTATTCGAGGCGTATAAACACTGTTGCTGAGTTTTTCCAGGGATGCGTTAACGTTTTTAAACACTGGCACTGAGTAAATCGAATGGTATGACCCCTAGATAGCGTTCCTATAACACTGGTTCTGTGCTTTTCAAGTGATATGGACCCTAGACAACGGTATATAACACTGATACTAAGTCTTCAAAGGGATATGAACCCGTTAAAACTTTCATATAACACTGATACTAAGATATTCTAGGTGAATGACCACTGACAGCAAATATTTCCACATCACTGACACTGAGTTGTTCCAGGTCTTTATCTGTAGGGAATGTTCTGAAACACTCTTACTGAGATGTTTGAAGTTTATAACCCTAGATAATTTTCATATAACACTGATTCTGAGATGTTCTAGGTAAATGACACCTATAACACAGGTCCGTATACATAATTTCATCTTCATCAGTTGGTTCATTTGAATAGAGACCGCTTCCAATGGTTTAATTACATAAAAGGATCCCATTTTGACGTTTATACAACACTAGTACAGAGTTATTCGAGGCGTATAAACACTGTATGTGTGTGTGTGTGTTTGTGTGTGTGTGTGTGTGTGTGTGTGTTGCGGGAGGGGGGTAAGGTAGCAATACACGGTTAGAATTTTTCAGTTTCGCATTATGGCCATGGTGAATTCTTTAAATATGAAAGTTTTTGTACAATAAAATTGTTTTCAGCATGTTTTATAGGTCATTTTTCTGTTTGACAGTCCATATTTTTCTATCCGTACCGTAATTGTAGTGTTAATCAACAAAGATTGGACACTCGATCTTTTCAATTCAATTTTATGGAAAAACGAGTAGAAACGCAAATGATTGTTTTTTACCTTTTAACTCTGTGTTCTTTTTCATTTCTGATAATTGTGCCTAAAATATTTTAAGATTTATGTCTCTTGAATGCGATTTTTTAGCTTATTTAGGATCCAACTGATACCCGACATCTTCAACTGTGTCCCCTATTATGGAATTGCCGTCAATGTTATTGACGTCGTTGAGAATATCAAAGTGCTTAAAGTTTTGTTTAGGCGTACTGGACACGTGTTGGCGAATAACAATTATCGGACACGTTTGGGGAATATTGAATTTTATAGACACGTTTTGGGAGAAAAGACAGGTTTGGAGGAATCGGATACGTTTGGGGGAAGGACACGTTTGAGAGTATATTCATATATCAACCCAATACCTTTCAATCATAACTCTCTGATCTTTCGGAATTTATTTCTTCCCTGGATTGTTTTCAGTAAATGCGGTAGTGCTGGAAAGGATCAACAGATAATGTCCATTTACTGAAATGATATTTAAAGGTCATTATGTACTGATTATACTAATACAAAAATCTATCCAATATCCAACTGTTTCTGGGAATTTTGAATATCAGTTTTAAATGAAACAATTTTCGTATAAAAGTACATTTTGAAAATCAACTATAGCATTACTGAATATAAAAAATTAGAAATTATTTTTTTAAATAACATTACATTTTTTTTACTTGAACTATAAAATGTCCTGCTTTTTTCTTATTTTTACACATCAAAGCCACTTTGCTTATTTGGATATTATACTAAAGAAATAAAATATGGGTCACGGGAATTATATTGAAATGATAAGGAATCAGAGTGATTAGAAACAACGACTCTGTGACGGGCTACTTATAATATCCGTGTTTTGAAGATTTCAATGACATCAAGCCAGTCCAGTTCAAACTATTGTCATGTGGTACAATTCTCATTTACATATTATGCATATTAATTAGCAAAAGTACTACTAATTTCTGGCTATGAGTTTGCAATTCATGTGAACATTTTAATGTTTTAATGGGGAAAGTCTGTCCTTTTCAGTGAATTTGGTTATTTCAAGAACGGCACTTGGGTCGAGATCGTCATATTTAAAAAACAATTTTTGTATCTAATCTCTTAATGTGTTTGTGCTTTTTTCAAACAAATCAGCAGAAGTTTAGAAAATGTCATAATCTCTTCACAAGTCGAACGTCGAGCCCGCCATTTTTCTTAATGTTAAACGATATATTCCTGAGCACCTGAGATCACCCCAGTTTTTGGTGGGGTTCGTGTTGCTTATTCTTCAGTTTTCTATGTTGCGTTGTGTGTACTATTATTTGTCTGTTTGTCCTTTTCATTTTTAGCCATGGTGTTGTCATTTTATTGTCGATTTATTAGTTTGACTGTCCCTCTGATATCTTTCGTCCCTCTTCTATACAAACATGAAACAGACTATAATAGCTTACAATCTGCATATTTGTCAACATAAAATACGGTTTCACATCAAATATCAATTAAATAGATAATGTCCATTTACTGAAATAATGTTTTATAGGTCATCATGTACTGATTAAATTGATACCAAACCTATCCAATATGTTACTGATACTGTAAATTTTGAAAAATATTTTAAAATAAAATCCTTTTGGTATAAAAATAGGTATTTGAAAAACAGACTTTAGCAATGCAAATGCGAAAAGTTAGAAAAGGGTTGAATATGTCATTAGAAATTCTTCGTTAACTTCAAAATGTCATGACTTTTCAAATGTTTTTCTAGTGTGCAATTTAACTGAACGTTTTAATGTTTCAATGTGATCTTTTCTGTCCATTTTACTGAATTTTGTTATTTCAATAACGGCACCTGGGTTGAGAACGTCATATTTTTTTTAATTTATTTTATTTTATCAAAACTCTAAATGAGTTTGTGCTTTTTTCAAACAAATCAGCAGATTTTAAGAAAATGACATAATCTCTCCTCAAGTCGAAAGTCGAGCCCAACCTTGCTTCTACTGATAATGTTAAAGGATGAATAAATATGAAACAGACTATATCTTAAAATACGTGTTCACATCAATTATTTAAAATTTCAGAATAATGATAACACGATGTTGACGTTATATTGATTACAAAACACAATTAATTTTCATGAAGACGACATAGTACTTTTATTTAGACATTATAAAGGTGATTTGTGTTATAACAAATATTTTCTAGGAGTACTGAAAGGAATTTTTTAATAACAGTATTTTTAATTAAAACAAAATAGGTACTATTGTCTTTTTCTAATGTTATTTGTATTTATCTTCCTTGCCTATCAATTTTGCAATTAAAACATTTGTCACATTCTAGCGCATAGAAGACTTTAGTTCTGGAAGGGCAAAGAAAGGCAAATCATTTTGCCTTTGGTATAAAGCAGAGTGCACGAAGTCTCTAACAATAAATAATAATGGGTGCATATATGAACCAATCAGAATAAGTAAAACTCTTAAATGATTTCAGCTTCCCAATTGTGAACTTTCCATTTCTATGTAGTAACCTTCTAGCAGCGTCTGCATACGGAGTATATATCTCTCAATTGATGCGATATTCACGGGCTATCATGATTTCCTCGATGGAGGATTGCTTCTCACAAGGAAGCTATTAAACCAAGAGTTCCAAATAGTGAAGTTGAAATCATCCCTCCGTAAATTTTACGGACGCCATCACGAGTTGAATGACCGTTATGGAATAACCGTTTCACAAATGATATCGGATATGTTTCTTATGTCGTAGCTACAATACCCTTCCCTTTTCAGGAATGTGACAAACCAAATTAGACTATTTACCGGATTTGTTATATCATAAGCAACACAACGGGTGCCACATGTGAAGAAGGATCTGCTTACCCTTCCGGAGCACCTGAGATAACCCCCATTTTTTGGTTGGGTTAGTGTTGCTTAGTCTTTAGTTTTTTAAGTTGTGTCTTCTGTACTGTTATTTGTCTGCTTGTCTTTTTATTTTTAGCCATGGCATTGTCAGTTTATTACGATCTATTAGTTTGACTGTCCCTCTGGTATTTTTCGTCCCTCTTTAAATTCTGAATTCTGTGTTCTTTTCATATAATATTTGTGCCCATAATCTGTAATTGTTAATTGTAACTCGTACCATTATCTGTGTTTTATACATTGTAGAATCTGTCATCCAAACATGTCAGGTATAGAATTGACACGTTTTATAACGTTTATTATCTTAACTGTTGCAAGTTGGCATGGGTATAATTATCTTGATGAATAAAAATACATGATATTAGTCTGCTTTACTGTTTTAAATAGTCATGCGAAATCAGTTGATATTTGGTTAACATGACTACTATAGTATTTAAGATCTACAGAATTAATATAATGTAACTTATTCGATATGAAAGAGCATGCATCAATTACTCAGACTTTGTGCTTAGGGTGCCTTTGTGTGTCTCTTTCTTGCATGTGACGTCGCTCCGTACTTATACATGCCGTCATTGTGTTATTGTTTCATGGTATATATTTGTTTATACATTTGTTTGTTGTTATAGTGATTAAGATGATAACACAACGTTGACGATTGTACCCCTGTTTATGACATTGGTATATATTATGTCTGGTTTATTTTACATCGTTTTCAATATCAGTGCGCAAACTATTGACAAAATATTACCGCCCCTATAAACAGTGCGCTCTTCTGACTAAAGGCTACCGGTAAAGAAAAACGGATGATGCTGTAATTGTTTTGCTTGTTTGAAATGAGCTAACACAGAAGAACTAAGACGTGTCAACATAATGTAAATACGATAATGAATCAGGTAAATTACTTATTGCTAAGTTTATCACCTCGTCGTATCATCATATAATAGGTAGATGCGTGCATTTTCGATTTTCAGTGTCGTCAGGTTCAATCTTGTAATCATGCCATTCTTTCATATATTTTTTAATACTATCCAATGGTCGGAACACCTTGATTTTTCCCAATTTGTTTAGTTGAATCTGTTGCATGATATATATTTGTATGGGGGGGGGGGGGGGATGCAGCAAAGATTGGCAGTTTTTCAATTGTGTTGCTATGTGAAATAAAGGGAAGTAAATTAAAGTAAAAGAAGGCGCGCTTTTTCAAATAGTGAACAATAGTAGTGGAAAAAGACCGATTCTACACTTTCCATATTAAAGGGGAAATCTAACACAAATCCAACTCTAGATTTTTACAAACGAACCAGCATCCCAATTAGTCTAAGGTCAAATAAAAATATGGCTTTCACAAAGAATGGTAGACACCTTAGAAGGATGTAATCCTAGGGTAAATACAAGTATGGCTTTAGTACAGAAGATGGAGGAACTCAGAAGTTCAACAATCGCAGACAACGATTTTATCAATGAGAATGTTTTTGAGGAAAAGGCACAGGACCAGAGCCTGGAAACCCTGAAATGGAAAGAACTCCCAACCTTGGTGGTATATAAAATCCTGGAAGTGGTAGGAGTAGATGGAAAGTTTGGGAGGAGTAGGATCCTCACCTTGAAAAACAGAAACGATGTGTGTAGTGAAGCGTAACGGAATGATGTGTGACATTTTTTACGGCATAAAGGTCCTCACTAAAAGTGTTGGAAGGTTGTTGCAGCTGATCTTTCTCATCAAAGTAGTTTTTGAGACAGGTTGTGATCTTCCTAAACTCAGCATCATCAATTTGTTCATTATCAGCTAAAGCAGTACTAGTCCATTGTTCAACCAAGGATTTTGTGGACTGTGGAAAATGCAAGGTGTCGCGGTGTTTTTTCTTCTTTTTCATGATACGCCTTGATATAAATAACATTAATGGTACAAATTTTTCTGCATCAGATGCGCATTTCGACAATACATGTCTCTTCAGTGATGCTCTTGGCCAAAATATTTAAAAATCCAAATCTTATATAAAAGACGAAGATCTATAATCCAAAAGGTCCAAAATGTATAGCCAAATCCGTGAAAGATATCAGAGCTTTGCATGAGGGAGATACATTCCTTAATTTATAATTATTTCTAACATTTTGTAACAGTAAATTGTAATAACACAAACAATCCGTATTTTCATGCCAGTACCGAAGTACTGGCTATTGGACTGGTGACACCCTTGGGGACTAACAGTCCACCAGCAGAGGGGGTATAAAGTGTGAGTACCATGACGCCAGTGGCACTTTAGCAAGCAAGGGATCCTAGGGGCAGGGGGCTATATAATGTAGCACCTATACCGGTAAAAGCTGAACACATGGTGCAGCTGGTCAACATTAAACTGGCTACGGAACATATACCCTGTACTATAGACACACTACTTTGTAATATCGTTTGTAGATCTTTAAGTTATGTTAATATCTTTGAATTTCTACATTGAGTCGATTCTCCATACACTCGACTCTAGTTTGTCGGTACCTAGAATCTAAATCATCCATTTATTTATAGGAGCAAACATATGAGAGGAATGTTTTTGAGGGAACTGTTAGCACCAAAGATCAGACCGGCTCCGTTGTGGAATTGCTGACCACGCTTAAAGCAGAGTCCATCTGGACCATCACCATAGGTGATTCGAGCGTTTGAGGGTTTGATGTAAAGACCGTTGCTACTAGATTTCATGGTACAAACACACCCACCACGTTTTCGGTACAATTCAGACCCTAAGGCCTTGTTGACGGCTACATCACCCAGACAGCTCAAGGCTCCAACACCCAAGGCATGTGGAATGGTCTTAGCTACCATTAGAAGTGCCATAATTGCCAACCCTGCTAACATTGGTAGGAATCCACCTACTTTTTGCATGTTTTTCTTAGCTCCAAATTTAATACCACCAGTACCTTTCGGAGAAGCTTGGTAATCTTTTGAACCTACCGAGAGGTGAGCCACATCATGTGTTCGCCTTGCAGGTTTGGCTAATGGAGACCGGACAATCTGTCTTTGCAGCCCGTTGTAGTTTATCAGCTTGACTTTTTGTCAAGTTCAAACCATGTTCGTGATAAGTCATTTATTTATACTTCGCGAAGATGAAAACTGATGGTGAGATGTTAGGCACGTAGATTGACGGGGTCGGTGAGATAAGTGCACATGCGATTGGTTGTTTTCAGAGACACCTGTTTTTATGGGTTTGAATTAACTTCATACCTTCGACGCCGGG
The DNA here is from genome assembly GCF_036588685.1 of Mytilus trossulus. NCBI lineage: Eukaryota > Metazoa > Mollusca > Bivalvia > Mytilida > Mytilidae > Mytilus > Mytilus trossulus. The sequence goes on from NC_086378.1 coordinate 3,688,615, forward strand.
AAAGAAACTGTAGATTGCTGGTTTCCATTCACATAGCTCCCATGGATGATATCGCAGTTCATCAGAATGATTTTGATGCTGATGATATTTACAATGTGTTCCCATCTATATAGCCGTCTAAGACCCTTTCGAAGGTGTAAATTTGCTTTTCGAATCCCAATACGGTGTTGAGGCTATTTTCAACGATGAAATATACTTGATAGTGCCTGGTGAGAGTAAGTGTTGCTCTAAGGGTTGCCCGATTGGCATCGATAATTATCTTGCCTTTGTGTTTGTTGAGTCATAGCTGCTGCTGGATTTCATCGTTGATGTCTTCATTGCGATAGGAACCTGTGCTCAGTGAGATGAGATACCAGTATACACCAATGCCATCTCATAGGTCTTGGATTCCTTGAGTTCTAGTGGGGGATTGCACCAGGTAAGGATTTGACTATCGTTTTCAGAAACGATGAACCAGAACCCCTGTTTTGGGTCAGTGTTTGCAATTCGTCGCAAAAATGTGTTATCCATTTATTTATGGTACTCTATTGTCACATATTTTTGTATTTCTTATTTTCAGAAACGGCGTGTGGTAGTGGGTGGAGTGGATGAGACCTGGGTGGCCGACCTTGTTGATATAAGTGCCTTTTCCAGGGATAACTTAGGAAATAAGTTCATTCTGAGCCTCATCGATGTCTTCTTCAAATATGGCTGACTGATACCACTCAAGAACAAGAAGGGATGCCTTCCAAGCGGTGTTCAAAATGCGTGTGCCAAAAAAAAACCATGGACAGACAAAGTCACTCAGTTTTACATCAAGGATGTACAATAACACCAAGCACCGCTCCATCAAGATGACCCCTGTTTCAGCAAGTCATAAGCATCATGAAAACAAGGTGTATAGGAACCTTTATGGCACCATACCTCCTATGAAACCACCAAATTTCGAACTGGTAACAAAGTCCAAATTACCAAGAAGAAAATTGCATTCGAAAAGGGATACACCCCCGCTGGACCGAGGAAGTAGTCAATATTTCCCTAGTGTTGAACACTCAGCTGCCCACTTATCACCTCAAAGATTTCAGCGGAGAGGAGATTCAGGAATTCTTCTATGAGCCCGAACTTCAAAAGACTGACCACGACGTCTACCGCATAGAGAAGATCCTCAGCAGGCGCGTGACAAGCATCTGTATCTGTTCACACTCAGAATCTTATTCATCAATATCTTTCATACCATATTTCAACTGTTGGGTCACTCACCGTTTTGTCACAACATCCGAGCTGTCCTTGGGATGTCCGAGCTTAGTAATGCGAGTGTCGTTCATATTAAAATTATGCAGCATTCGCCAAAGAAATGCACGCTATCTTACATGAGATCCAAACTTATCCATTTATTCATAGAGTGAGAAGATTGTATCTTCCACCGATTTTCCAGTCGCCAAAACTTCCAAAATGAATACGCTAAAGTTGCCACACAACACCAAACCTCGCTGTTGTAATTCATCGGTGCTATATCGAATTTCAGGCTGTAAATGTTCCCCATCTCTGTAGGTGGTGGCAATCCATAAGAGTCAAAGTAATACTTTACCGATCCACGTTTAAGGACCATTCCAGCTATATCGTGGGTCAAGATTCCACATTCGATGCGGCGTGGGCTGGGTGTAGGTAAACTGTGTTACAATATTCAGGCCTTACGTAAATAAAATAGCAAGGTAATAAAAGGTGTACGAGTAAAACAATAATAAACAGAAGATGAAAACAGTCGTCCAGACAGGAGAACCTCTTTGTAAAACAGCGAAGACAAACTATATTCTATTATTCCTATAGACCTTACTAACAATATTTACATACAATTATCTAAAAATACTACCATCGCTAACATTTTAAATAAAAATCATGGTTACCCTTCTATCGATAAAAGAGGGACGAAAAATACCAAAGGGACAGTCAAACTCATAAATCTTAAACAAACTGACAACGTCATGGCTAAAAATGAAAAAGACAAACAGAAAAACAATAGTACACATGACACAACATAGAAAACTAAAGAATAAACAACACGAACCCCACCAAAAACTAGGGGTGATCTCAGGTGCTCCGAAAGGGAAAGCAGATCCTGCTCCACATGTGGCACCCGTCGTGTTGATAAGTGTCATGCCAAAAAATCACTTCCATGTCCCCGTCTTTCCACCAACAATACGGTAAGGTCCACGTTTAATGGTTCCACATTTTCCTTCAATTTTGAAACTTGAAAAATTAACAGGAAAATGAAACAAACCTGGATTCGGTATTCAGTATGTGTGTGAAATTGGACACTATTTATCTAAACCCACGCAAGAACATCTTTATCGTTTTGAAAGACCCAATAAATTCTATAAATAAAGGCAACAGTAGTATACCGATGTTCAAAACTCATAAATCGATAGAAAAAAACAAATCCAGGCTACAAACTAAAACTGAGGGAAACGCATTTCATATAAGAGGAGAACAAAGACACAACAATAAAATGTAGCACACAGAGAAACGAACTAAGCATTAGTCAAAATCCGATGAGAATAACAAATATAACATCAAAACTAAATACATGAATTTGGGATAGAAAAGAGGAAACAAACGACACAACATCAACACAACGTTAAAATGTAACACACAAATAAACTAACTATAATATAACAATGGCCATATTTCTGACTTGGTACAGGACATTTTTTTTTAAACGAAAAGAATGGTGGGTTGAACCTTGTTTTGTGGCATTCCAAACCTCCCGCTTTACACGACAGGGATACAATAAATAAATGGGAGAAAATATAGAACAGAGAAACAAACGAATAATAGCCATCAAAAGGTACCAGGTTAAACAAAAAATATACGCCAGACGTGCGTTACTTCTATACAAAACTATGCTCAGACGAAAACAGTTTGAAAGCCAAAACAAGTACAAAGTTGCAGATCGTCGAGGACCGAAAGTTCGAAAAAGTTGTGACAAATACGCCCAGGGTTATCCGCCTGGGACAAAGACATCATTATTATCAAGAATAATACAGTTTTGCAAACAATAAATTTAAAAAAATGAGTGTATAATGAACATACATGATTAAACTAAAGTGGTGACTAGCTAAAAAAAAACCAACAAACAATGAATATAACAGAAAAGACGTCAAGACATTTGACAAAATCCGACGAAAATTACAAACATAACATCAAAACTAAATACCTGAGTTTGGAATAGAAAATTACCGTAACACGTCTTATAGCAATGCAAATTCACACTCAGCAAAACAGTCACAGTCGGGAATAAGTCACGCTCGGTAATTAAAAATTTAAACGACGTAATGACAAACCACAATCTCATATGTGGTAAAAATGTCCTTAGTTAGTTTGGACAAAGACTCAACGTATAGATCGACCAATTCGTGATGGTGTCCGTAAAATTTATGGAGTGTCAGTTTTTATCTGTCCATCTCATAACTTTGTTGGAGCAGTTTCGACGAAAGGAGCACACTCCTGTATATGAATTCCATATAGTGTGAACAAGCACGAGAATAGCGTATCAATTGAGAAATGTTTACACCATACGAAGGGGCAGAGGGTATGTTACTGCTGAGAAATGGAAAGTTGATATTTGGGAAGATGAAATCGTCCAGTTTATCATAGATTTTCTTGTGAAGTCGTCCATCTGCCTCAAAATTGAGGAAAATATCAAGGTATGAAGCATTCCTTCTAGTATCAGTAGTATCCTTAATTTCAAGTTCACTGGGATATATGAGATGTAATTATTGGCTGAAATATGGTTATTCAATGATAGAACATCATCCATATATTGGAATGTAAAATTAAAGAATTTTGCAAGGTGCTTTTTCTTTTTGTCTTTTAGAAGATTTTGAATGAATTCTGCTTCATACAAGTACAAAAACTAATCGGCCAGTTGGGGTGCACAATTAGTACCCATTGGAATACCGACTGTCTGTTGAAATATTATTCCTCGAAACTCAACAAATATATTGTCAATCAAAAAGTCCAGCATTTTGATAATATCATCTTCAGTATATTTTCTGGTAGATTCAGTGTGATTCTTCACAAAATCTTAATTAATGTAACCCAAAACAAACATTTTTTATCAACGATTCCCATTTTTATAGAAAAAGCTCTGTTTAATGAGATGGTGAAGTCGATCTTTCAACTGAGCATGGGGAATAGTAGTGTAAAGCGTAGAAAATTCAAAAGTCTTTATGTTGCTACAACATTGCAAAGATTGTGATCGAAGATTAAGCAGTAGATCTTTCGAATTTTTGAGAATCAACATATGGTTAACACCACTGGAAGAATATAGCTCATCAAAATATTTTTGAAGCCCATCTTTAACTGTAGAAAGAATAGTAGTCAGTACTTTAGAAAGATGTTTAGTCGAACATTTTGAAGACCCAGCTATGTATCGTTCTTTATATGGAGTTTTGTGTGATTTAGGTATCCAGTATAATGATGGTAAATTTTCTTCGTTTTCTCTGATGTTGATACCAAACGAATGAAGAACAGATTTATGATTGTGTAAAATTTCGTCCTTGATAAAAAAAAAAAGTATATAAATAAGCAGCCTGGTGAATCTCATTCAAAGTTTGGACGATCACGGAAAATAATTGAATTGAATTGGACAGTCTATCTTCTCGGTCTTAATGATAATTTAATGGGAATATATGATATTTCAAGTATGATCTAACGTGGAGTATTTTTCAATTTGACTTTTAATATTGAAAAATGAAAATTCTCCAACGTGGAGTATTTTTCATTTTCACTTTAAATATTGAAAAATGAAAAATGGTCCAATGTGGAGCATTTTACAATTTGACTTTTAAAATGAAAAATGAAAAATGCTCAACGTTAGAAAGTTGAATACTTGGTTTTTAGAATGAGATTGAACTATGCTTTTTTTTTCGTAAAGCAAGCAAATGTAAATGTTTTGATTTATTAAAACTGTTGATAAATTAAACAATATTCAAAACAAATTTACCATTATTTTTTTTTTATATCTTCGTGAAAACCAAAAAATGTAATTCATGAAAATAAAAAATTTCAAATCTTATTAAGAAAACAATTTTTAGAAAGTGACTTCAACAGATTTTTGTTACATTTTTCGAACCAATTAACTTTAAATTTTGTAGAGCATTTTGCAAAATCTATTTTTTCATATTAGAATGCCAAATGTTTGGCGTAAATATATACGGTCTACTCCCTTAATCAAATTATTGCTTCTTATACGAAAAAGGGATCAAACCAACATAGGGTTCAAGTAAAACCCAAATCTGGACAAAGAATCAGAGCTTTTCATGATGAAGATATACTCCTAAATATAATACAATTTGCAAAAAATAATCATAACACCAAATTTTTATCAAAAAGTATCCATAAAAGAAGGCAACATATTTTAAATTGATATTTCAACTCCATAGGTTTCAAAAATCATTTATTTGTATATTTAAAAAACCTTCACCAAATATATACGATTGAAAATCAATTGTCAGACGGTTTTGTAGGACAGATAATCAAACATTGTATCATAAGCGTTGAAAACTTACATCCTAGCTAAAATCATATACTATGTTTCGAAAGTTAAAAATAACTACAGATAGTTTCTAACTGAACAAAAAATCTGTTTTAGTTAGATGTTTTGAAATTTCTTGAACATTTCTTGAACATTTCATCAGCATTTAGCAGTAAACCCGATCGCTGGAACAACATGTCGACCACTCAATATTGGACAACCGTACGTACCCTGTCCATTATCTCCTATAAACTGGTTATACCCTTTGATGGCAGCGAAATAGTACCCGTCATCAAATTCATAACAGTCGACATCACCATGTTTTTCTCCAAAACTTTCATTATTTCCTGTGTCAGTGTAGAAAGAGAGACTACTCACAACACCTTTACATGTTGTTACTTCAACTTTAGTAATTTTTTCGTTAGGGTTAAGGTCCATTGTTTTCAGGGTGCCACTTTTGTCTCCATGGAAATCCCTTGGCCCCATAACTTTATATTCAATCTGAATTCCGTTGATGAAATCACTTGAATAGACATGTATCTTAGAAATATCGTCTGTATACGCAATTTCAGATTCATCGTACGCACTGTCACTATAAAAACCTTCCCCAAATATTGATGAGCCCGGGGATAAAGATGTCAATACGTCCTTGATATCTTTATTTTTTGACTTAAGTTCCTCTATTTCGTGTTCTGTGAATTGTATGTGGTCTTTTTCATTTGTAATCGCTTCCATGATGTCTTTCGCTAACAACGATGCGTCAATAGCCAAAGATGCAGCGGTACCTAGTGAAAAAATAGTTAACTGTTATTAAATGGCTTTAACAATGTTATTTCATTTGTATGATGTTTTGTTACTTTTTTTTTACTTTATATATATATATGGACAGTAATAATAATTCTTTTTTTGTTTAATATTACTTGGCACATTAAATGAAATATCATTGATTAGTTTTATATTGATGAAATGCTATATGAAAAGATAAAGACAGATATACTGTTTTAGTGTAGAACGACGTTTTAAAGAAAATAAGGAATTGCACGTGCTTGACTGTCAACTAATTGTCATTTTAATACTAAAGTCCAAATGTAGAAAGATAAGTCTTGTTTGATATTATTCAGGTAAAACCCACTACTGAACAGTCTGAACATAGACTGAATGTACCTCAACTGTCTGAATTAAAAGAAGTAAATGCATCTATAATTTACTGTTAGTTTTTATCGTTAGTTTTCAGTTTCATTTTCAGTCATTTCAGATCTAAACCTGTCAATACAAAGGTTTCAGTTTATAATCGATTTATTGGTGTTATCAAACTAAAAATCCTGCCTTATGTCTTTATAATGTGGATTCAAGAGTTGACATTTTACACTCTCAATTTCTTAGTAATAACAAATACCTGTCCAAAAAATGAAAAAGTGGAATCTCCAAGCCTGTGCATATTCACATCATATGGATTTCGATAATAGGGGTGTGTTTCTAACGCAACATTTGCCCAAAATAATGATACGTCACATATGTTATAGACTTATTATTACGAATTTGCTGCTATATATAAACACTGATTAAAGCTACATGTACCCTCTTGTTAACTTCAAAGACTGTAATGTTACATATGTCGCTAACTTTACTGGTGGACTATCAGTCACCGAGGGTATCATGAACCCAGTAGTCAGTAATTTACATTTTTTTTTTAAAGTAGTCGTCAACTTCCACTCTGTGTTTTTGTTATATGTATTTCTAATTGTGTTTTACCTGATGAGTTCAGCCCTTTTCAACTGATTTGTTTCTTATATTGTACTGTTATACCGCTGTCCTCCGTTTAAGCAGAGGTTTCGGCGCCCGCTATAGTGTGTGATAACATTTTGTGAGCGAATTCGCTGTTTGTTATACCACTGTTCATTTCAACGTATTTTATGATTATACCACGGGCAGATTATCAGTATAAAGTCAATAAAAATGTAGACTTTTGAGGCCTTAACTTTGTATTGGTTGTTGTTTAGTGGTTGTTAAATTTGATATATGCTTTTGTGTGCTTCTTTGTTAAATATGTTTTTGTGTTTGTTCTGATTAAGATTTTGACACGGTGATGACTGCTACACCCCTATTTTGACAATTCTACATATTATGTCTGGTTTTTTCACGCATCATTGTAAATATAATGGCATTTGATGAGACTGTCATACATATGAGAAGTTTAGCGATATAAAACCAGGTTCAATCCACCATTTTCTACGTTTGAAAATGCTTGCATCAAGTCAGGATTTTGACAATTGTTGTCTTTTCGTTTGATGTGTTTTATTATTTGATTTTGCAATTTCATTAGGGACTTTCCGTTTTGAATATTCCTCGGAGTTCAATATTTTTGTGATTTTGCTTTTTGCTTTCAATACGCTAATGAAAGAGGGACGAAAGATACCAAAGGGACAGTCAAACTCATAAATCTAAAACAAACTGACAACGCCATGGCTAAAAATAAAAAAGACAAACAGAAAAACAATAGTACACACGACACAACATAGAAAACTAAAGAATAAACAACACGAACCCGACCAAAAACTAGGGGTGATCTCAGGTGCTCCGGAAGGGTAAGCAGATCCTGCTCCACATGTGGCACCCGTCGTGTTGCTTATGTGATTACAAATCCGGTAAATAGTCTAATTCGGTAGGTCATATTCATGAAAGCGAAGGGGATTGTAGTTACGACGTAAGGAACATATCCGATATCATTTGTGAAACGGTTATTCCATAACGGTCAACCAACTCGTGATGGCGTCCGTAAAATTTACGAAGGGATGATTTCAACTTCACCATTTGGAATTCTTGGTTTAATAGCTTCCTGGTGAGCAGCAAACCTCTATCAAGAAAATCATGATAGGAAATGCAAGCACGGGAATATCGTATCAATTGGGAGATATATACCCCGTATGCAGGTGCTGCTGGAATGTTGCTACTTAGAAATGGAAAGTTCACAATTGGAAAGCTGAAATCATCTCTTTTGTCGTAAAGTTTTGTTTTCAACCGACCCTCATTGTCAATTTCTAGATGTAAGTCAAGATATGAAGCCGACTTAACTGTATCTGTAGTATCCTTTATCTCTAGTTCGATTGGATAGATGCGTTCCACATAGTCACCAAATTTTGAATTGTTTAGTGAAAGAACATCATCTATATAGCGGAAAGTAGAGTTAAAGGATATTGCTAACTTCTTATCTTTCTTCCTTAGAAGTTCCTGCATGAAGTCAGCCTCATAATAATAAAGAAACAAGTCGGCGAGTAGAGGGGCACAGTTTGTTCCCATTGGAATGCCGACAGTCTGTTGAAAAACACGTCCTCCGAACGTAACAAATATGTTGTCAATCAAGAAATCAAGCATCTTGATAATATCAGTTTCAGAGAATTTTTTGTTTGAATCAGAGTGATTCTTTACAAAGTAGGATTTATCCCTCCCTAAGACAAGATACTTGTATCTACGTTGGCCATTCTTTTTTATGAAGCAAAGATTCAAAAACTATCCCAATACATAACCACATGTTTATTATTTTGTTGATAAACTTTTACTCTTTATTGCAACAAATAACTTCAAATATCTGTCAATTTATCCCTCTCCAGTTTTTCCCTAATACTTATTAGTATCTGTCATACCTATTGAATCTTACGCCATTTGATTGGATTAGGTTATTACTAGTTTACCTTTTTATCTTAGCCATTTGATTAGGGACTTTCCGTTTTGAATTTTCCTCGGAGTTCAGTATTTTTGTTATTTTACGTTTTTAACTGTTTACGCTTTTCATTCATGTTTATTGATTTAATCAGAGCATGAATGTGTACAGTAACTTAAATGACCTTTTACTGGTCACTTGACGATTCCGTAAGATTTTTTTTCAAATGACAGTAAATGTATGAAAGGTAAGAATTGCGACTTCTTTTATTTGCACAAAATTTCCGAACTTGGACGTTTTTTCCCATAAAACAAGTACTTTTTCGAAGAGCTATATACAAATACATTTTCCGCACAGGTACGCCAAGTTAGGTTATGGTTCTTAACAAAAACATTTTTTTTTTCAATCTCATTGGAATAGATTAAAGTAAAGAATTCATTAAATAAAGTTATAATAAACTATGTCCGATCTGATTTTTTTATGGAAACCGCTATCAATACGATCGTTTTTTTGTTTTATTTATTTCATTATTTTGTACATAAATTAGGCCATTAGTCAAGTTAGTTTTCTTGTTTGAATTCATTTTACATTTGTCATTTCGGGGTCTTTCTTGCAGACTATGCTGTTTCGCCGATGCTCATAATCAAAGGCCGTTCCGTGACCTATAGTTGCTATAATTGCTGAGTCATTTGTTCAGTTGTGGCAATCAAAGATATAAAAAGATGTGATATGTGTGCTAATGAGACAACTATCCATCCAAGTCACAATTTATAAAAGTAAACCATTAAAGGTCAAAGGACGTTCTGCAACACGGAGCATTAGCTCGCACCGAACAACAAGCTATAAAATGCCTAAAAATGACTAGTAAAATCATTCAAACGTGACAACCAACGGTCTTATCTATATAAAAAACGAGAAACGAGAAACACTTATGAACCTTATCAACGTAAGACAATTACTGATAACTTATCAACCTTATCAACAAACGACAACTACTGAACATCAAATATCCTGACTTATGAGAGGTTCAAACAAGTTCTTCTTTATACTTAGATGGATTTGGCTATTTTCAAGTTCTTGTTGGCAATTAAGCTCTTCAATTGTTTCGGGTTTTTTTCATCCTTGATGTCACTAGTCAGTCTAGAAGACAGAGTTTGTATATACACACGTCTTTCTTTATACACGAAGCGAATTATTTGAAATTGATTAACCCAAGTACCTACCTCCAAGAAAAATTTAAAACGTAAAGTCCCTTAACCAATGGCAACATGAAAACTAAAACACATCAAACGAATAGAAAACAGCTGTCAAATGTCTGACTTGGTGCAAACATTTCCTTATGTAGAAAATGGAAGTTTAAATCTAGCTAAACCTCTCACTTGTTTGACAGGCACAAAAAAATCCATCATATTGACAACAAAATGTGAACAAAATAAACAGACATAATTATTAAGCCATGGATTTCGTTACCACAAAATAATTAAAACCTTCACTAAATTCTTCTATAGATATAAAGCTTTGATTTTGAAGTATGATTGTACTTGTAGAAAACATATTTCAATGAAATAACAAATACTCATTTTTACAGAAATATTGTGTACTGCTCGGAATTTTAGAATCCTTGTAAAGGAGTAGGTTCAGTAAGACCCGTTTTTGGCCCCAAAATATATTAGTTTTACAAAATTGTTAGAATTTAAACTATTAGTTATTTATTGGACAGTAGAATGGTTCTGCTACATAAATATGGCCTGTTTTTTTTTTACAATACAATGCACAAATATCGGGAACTAGCACCATAAAGTTATGCTAAATTACTGAAATCTTCACTATTCTATCATTTTAGTTAAATTTTAGACGGTTTTCGTGTAAAACAAAAGTGGCCGCATTCGTGTTCATCCTCAATATTGAAATGTAAGTTGTATTTGATGATGATACATAACATATATAAAGGTTGAGGATGAACACGGATGCGGCCACTTTCATTTTTGAAAAAAAACATCTAAAAAGTGACATATTCCGGCATATCTTGTAGATTTTTCATATTTGAGCTTGAATCAGATCGTTTTTAATGACTAAATCAGTTAAAATCTTTCACATAAACTAATTGATTCCATTGAAATAGACACTTAAGTGTTTAAAAATATTTCAAAATCATGTCAGATGAACATTAAATTTGAAGCCAAAATCGGTCCTTACCGGACCTACTCCTTTATCGATCCTTTAAATAAACTTATTCTAAAAGGTTACCAATTCAACATTGTAATTAGATAATTAGGTCTTTCTTATTTTCTGTGGAAAGACCTGTTGTATTTGTTCTAATTATCATTAGGTCTTTCCACTTTACTGTGGAAACACCTATTGTATTTGTTCTGATTATTATCATTAGGTCTTTTCCCTTTTCTGTGGAAAGACCCATTTTATTTCTTCTGATTATTAGGTCTTTCCACTTTTCTGTGGAAAGACCTTTTGTATTTCTTCTGGTAATTAGGTCTTTCCCCTTTCTGTGGAAAGACCTATTGTATGTGTTCTGATTATTAGGTCTTTCCACTTTTCTGTGAAAAGACCTATTGTATTTGTTCTGATTATTATTACTATTTTATTAGGTCTTTCCACCTTTCTGTGGAAAGATTCATTGTATTTGTTCTGATTATTATTAGGTCTTTCCCCTTTTCTGTGGAAAGACCTATTGTATTTGTTCTGATTATTTTTTGTCTTTCCACCTTTCTGTGGAAAGATTCATTGTATTTGTTCTGATTATTATTAGGTCTTTTCCCTTTTCTGTGGAAAGACCTATTGTATTTGTTCTGATTATATTATTATTATTTTCTTCCGCCAAACTTTGTTTTCGCGTAAAAGATTTGTTTCGCAATATGTCGCTTAGATATTTCTTATACAGTTTCATACAGTTTATGCGTTGTTTATTTTCACCCTTTCTTAGTCAAACAATTTACTTTGTGGGAGTTATCTCCATGGACACTGTTTCCCTTGTGACTACATCTCCTCCGTAATCGTAAAGAAAAGCGACTAACTTATTTTATAAAATTGCTCGTTATATCCTTCGCATGGTTCGTCCTATTTTTATCGAAGCGATATGAACACTCCATATGACAGTTATCTCCCCTTATGCATGTGATATAAGTAATATGCATTTCTAACTGGTAAACTATAAGACTTTGTGAAAGAGACCTAGGGTCTTTTGATTTGAAGCTCTTGGTCCGAAAAAATGAAAAATAAATAGGTCAAGGTCAAAGATCTAGGTCAAATTCTTATTGTAATTTTGGCTTATATTCACTGATATCTTAAACTGTATAAGATATCGACAAATTATTTTTACTAAATTGTTAGTTTCGACATGTCGTAACATGTAAGTTTGATTGCAAGGGTAAATTGAACGCAAATGGGAGTGTTCTCCCCTCTTGTATTGAAAAGTTTGCGTATGGTGATATAACTCATCAACCAAATATAATTAAGACCTATGGTCTTTTGATTTGAGGTCCTTGGTTTATAACCTTTAAATTGATCTCAAGGTCATATATTGATTTGACGTTCTAGATTATGACCTTTTGTATACATGATAAAGCCATGAGACTTTTAGAAAAAGGTATCAAACCATTTAACCCTGAAAAAAACCCAGAAGTGACCTTGTGTAAACCTGAAGTAGCTATTTTTTGTACTTTATTAATTTAAAAGTATATAGAACCAGACATTTTTGGAATCAGTGTCAAGTAAATATTCATATATTATCGAAGGTAACATTTTTCAAACCGGAATTAACAAATTATCTCCCTTATTTAAAAAATATTGTATAGAAACCATATTTTTTTGGAATTAGCGTACAACAAGCTATCATTTGACGATTGAAATGACATTTTAAACTTAATTTAACAACTTTCATATTAAAATACAATGTTTTTGGTGTAAAGACCTTCTATTGTTCTCTGAACAATTGTTTTTTATTTACCATATATTCATTTTTATTTTTCTTCCGCCAAATTTTGTTCTTGCAGTAAACATTTGTTTCGCAATATGTAGCTTAGATATTTCTCATATTGTATCGTATAGTTTATTCGCTTTTCAATTTTACCCTGCTAAGCCGAACCATTTTCTTTGTATGAGTTATCTCCCTATTCACTGTTTATCATATGTGTGCATCTCCTTCGTAACGAAAAAAAGATTTTGACCAAATTTCTTTTACAAATATTTTTTTACATCTTTAAAAATTAAGAGATTCGATGATATTTTATATGAATTATCTTCCTTTACAAAATAAATTTGCCGGCATTTGTTACTAACTTTTAAACCGTGAACCGTAAAACTCTGGAATGTTTATATTTGTGGCCCCATAGTCCAAACTTAGAAAATGAGGTCAAGGTCAAAGATGAAGTTCTCAATTGTGACTTTTCCTTGTTTTTGCATATTCTCCAACTCTTCAAAAGAAATTTACAAAAGAATAAGTGCAAAATAATTGCTTTATGGTAATGAATATATGTTACATTTGTTCTGCCGTGGTGTAGTGGTTACTGCATCGGACTACTAACACAAAGGTTCCTGGTTCGATTCCCGTTTGGGATGAAAATTTCAGGAACTCAATTTTCGGCTCTCCCTTGACACCATTAGCGAGTATGGTCTCAAGGAAACGATGATAGTCCGTCGGAAGGGGACGATAAATGGCTGACCCGTGTTAAGAGAGAGCCAAATCTCTTGCACGTTAAAGACACCCTTGTAGATTTCGAAAAAGAGTAGGCTAATGCCGCTACAAGGCAGCACTCGCACCTGCAAAGTGGAAAGGGATTAATATAAGTTGCAAAACTTGTTTCCCAATCCACTCTAAATAAATATGTTTAAACTAAACTACATTTGTTCTGATACAGTCTAATGGCATCTTATTGGATTAAGTGCCCCTGAAATGTCTAATATAAGGTTAATTGATTATTACTTCAACTTGGTTCATTATGAAGCCAAATAACCTTTAACAAAGGGTGGGTGACATATGGCCTTAAAAAAGGACAACCGGAAGTGACCTTGAGGAAACCGGGAGCAGCCTTATTTGCACTTTTCATGAAAAGGTACTCAGAATCCATATATTTTGTAATTTAGATAAATTTTACTGATTACTAAAAGCTAGAAGTGACTAGCAACCGGAAGTTGCCAATTATCTCCTGGTTTACAGGCAAAAGTAGATAGAAACTATATATTTTCGGAATCAGTGTGAAAGAAGCTAATTTTGTTCTTGCTATAAATGTTTGTATCGGAATATGTCCCTTAGATATTTCTCATTTTGTATCGTATAGTTTATGCGCTTCTTGAATTTCACCCTGCTTAGCCGAACCATTTCCTCTGTAAGAGTTATCCCCCTATTTACTACTTATCCTCTATGTGCATCTCCTTCGTAACAAAAAAAGATATCGACAAAAATTCTTTTACAAATTGTTCGTTACATTCTCAGGAATTTGTGGCTTAGGCCGTGTTCACACCAAACGCCGTGTACAGTAAACATGTTTACATTTGGTTTAATGAACTGTACACTAGTTTCACATAAGATTTGTCCACATCTATACACCTTGTTTAGTTACCTGTACATAAGATTTGTTCACACTTGTAAACTATAAGTCATTTAAATGTTCATTACGTAGAAACCGAATTCAAACTTTCAAACAACTTTTCTAGCAGTAAGGGAACGACCATTTGACTTTAAATAAAGGGGGATGGATTTTTCCACAATTTGATTAAAAAAAAATGGAGTCATAAAGATGATTAGAATGAAAAAATATTCTGAATCCAAAGTTTCCCCATACATTATAGTGTTAAATATTGAATTGCTATCATCGAAATAAATATTAACTTTCGCGCGAGAAAAAATTCGGACTCAGACTTATATAAAAAATCTTTCTTTTTTTACGTATAAATAGTAATTACAGTTCGGAATGCCTAGTTTTATGTACACTGAACCTACACAAGGCCTACATCGACTATCGACTGCATGTAGGCAAAACATGATTTAAACTACATGTAAACATTGAGTTTTATCAATGGGAACGTAATTATGTTTAGTTTATGTGTGAGTTACACTAACATAACACCGAGTTTAGGTCAATGTGAACACGGCCTTATTTGGATCGAAGTAATTCGATGAAATTTTATAGGAGTTATCTACCTAAACGAAATAAATTTGTCGATATGTTTTTTTTAACTCATAAACCGTTAACCGTATAACCCTGGAAGGTTTGTATTTGAGGTCCTGAGGTAATAACTTAGAAAATGAGGTCTAGGTCAAATTCTAAATTTTGAATTTTGTTTATTTTTGCATTTTCTCGAACACTTTTAAAGATATATTAAAAAAAATTAAGTACAGAATGTTAGCTTCGTGATCATGAAGATTTGTTATATTTGGTCTGATTCAATCTTATGGCATCTTATAGGAGTTAGTGCCCCTGAAATATCTAATTATAAGGTGAATTGATTATTACTCAAAATTGGTTCATAATCAAGACAAATGACTTTTAACAACAGGATGGGTGACGATTGGATGCCATTTTTAACTTTGAGTAAACAGTAATTACCTTTTCAACAGTTTTATAACCTTGTAAAATGACACCCGGAAATGACTTTGAGAATACCATGAGTAGCCTTTTTGCATTATGAAAAATGAAACTATATATTTTTGGAATCAGTGTGAAAAAACTGTTACGTGTGACCGGAAGTGACATTTACTTCACCGGAAGTAGCAAATGTTCTCCCTTATTTCAATGAAAAGTTTAAAGAAAACAATTTTTTATCCCATTATTATGAAGAAACCAATGATTGGATGCCATTTTTAACTTTGAGTAATCAGGCAAATTGTTGAGGAAAGTCTTAATTATTTACTTTTTTTCCTCATCATTCTGCAATTTTTTGTTTGCAAAATGTCGCATAGATATTTCTTACATGGTATTGTACAGTTTATACGCTTTTAAATTTCACCCTGCTAAGACAAACAATATTCTTTGTAAGAGTTATCAACCGATTCACTGTTTATCATCTGTGTGCATCTTCTTCGTAATAACAAAAAAATATCGACAAAATTCTTTTCCTTGATTGTTCGTTACATCTTCAGAAATATTTGGCTAATTTGGAATTTCGATGAAATTTATAAGAGTTGTAACTCATGAACCGTTTACCATATAACCTGGATTGTTTGTATTTGAAGCCCCTAGGTCCTAACTTAGAAAATGAGGTCAAGGTCAAAGGTCCAGGTCAAGTTATAAATTTGGACTTTTCCTTGTTTTTGCATTTTCTGCAACACTTTTAAAGATATATATAAAAGAACGAGTTCAAAATGTTTGCTTTATGGTAATGAAGATATGTTACTTTGGTCTGAAACAATCTAATGGTATCTTATAGGAGTTAGTGCCCCTGAAATGTCTAATTATAAGGTTAATTGATTATTACTTAAACTTGGTTCATTATCAAGCCATATAACCTTTTACAAAAGGTTGAGTAACATATGACCTTGATAAATGACAACCGAAACTGACCTTGGGAAAACCAGAAGTAGCTATTTTGGCACTTTTTTTCATGGAATAGTATTTAGAATCCATATTTTTTGTAATAAAGATACATAAACTTCTCACCCATGACCACAAGTGACTTTTGATTAACCGGAAGTGGCCAATTATCTCCTGTTTTGCATGCAAAAGTATATAGAAACTATATATTTTTGGAATCAGTTTGAAAAAAAGCTATCTAATGAGACCAGAAGTGACGTTCACTTTACCAGAAGTAGCTAATTATGAGTAAAACGGAACCTGATTCTTTTCAATAACTTTGAAAATTGACATAATTGATGTGGAAAGACCTTCAGTTGTTCTGTGAACAATTGGTTTTTAATTGAATATTGTTTTTATTTGTATTAATATTTGTTTTGTTCTCAATATATTAAAAACAAACTAAATATTATTGTTAAATACCTATACACATTCATGGATCTACAATGTGTCGATACCTGTATCTTGGCGTTGCACAAGGTCATGTTTTTTCTGACTGTTAATGACGCCTTGACACTCAATCCATTGGATGTTGGATGTGTACTGATTGATAATTTAGTCGTTGATGCATGATATTTTTTATCAGTTGTTAATGGCTTTGAACTAGCTGATAGTAACTGTGATGACTCTCAGATCTGTATTCAGTGTCTTTTTGTTGCTTGGATATACAAGTACCCGACCAAGTCAACGTGTATTTGAAGTATTCATATTTTATTCATCTGGTGAGTTAAGGCTTTCCTAACTGAATTTTATAGTTCGTTATTATGTTGTATTATTACACCACCGTCCCAGTTAGTAGAGGGTTGGGATCCCGCTTACATGTTTAATCCCGCCTCATGCCTTATGTATGTGTCTGTCCTAAGTCAGGAACCTATAATTAAGTTGTTGTCGTTTGTTTATGTGTAACATATTTGTTTTTCGTTCATTTTTTCAACATAAATTAAACCGATAGTTTTCTCGTTTAAATTGTTTTACATTGTTATTCGGGGCCTTCTATAGCAGACTATGCGATATGGACTTTGTCGAATGCCGTACGGTGACTTATAGTTGTTATTTTCTGTGCCATTTGGTCTCCTGTGGAGATTTGTCTCATTGATAATCATACCACATCTTTTTTTATATACAATATATAATATATAAAACTGTAAAAAATTGGGACAAAATTGGTAGTCATGAAGAAATGATCAAACCTACATAAACCGGTTTTATCCTTTGAATTTTGTCTCATATGTTTTTTTAATGGAATTAGTTTTGCTATTTTTTGTAGATCCCACTTAAAAAATATTGTTCCTAAAAAACAAACCAATTTGTTTCTGTTTGATATATCATTCGACATCTTTGCTATGTACTCAATCAGTGTTAACGATACCTAAACTGTGAACGTCTTTGCCATTTTTTTTTGTCTTGTTGCACAACACCAGCACATAATTTGAAACAAAACATACTGCATATATTAATCTATAGTTGTTAATTTCCATTTCATTTGGTTTATATCGAAGAGTGAACATTGGTTACATGTTATGCATGTAGTCTTAGGTGTAATTGAATTAATTTTGAATAATGCTGTGACTTAAAACAACTCTTGCAAGTAAGCAGTGTAACATTTCAAAGATTAATGTATATTCTCACCAGGGCCAGGAATGTCAGCTAGGACACCAGAAGCAACTTCTGCTAAAGCACCAGTTACGTCGCCATCTACAGCTCGAGTGATTCCACAAACAATACCAACAAAGGTTGATACAACTGGTATTTTCTTTCCAACTGTATGTGCTACTTCTTTCTCTGAAACCTTAGCTACTCGCTTCTCAATTGCAGCTGCTACGTGCTCTATCATATTTGATTTCTTTGCTATTTTTGAAACATTCTTAACAAAATTTACTTGCATATTATGCTCTTGATTCAGTCGTGTTACTATTTGATTCTCAAGTCCTTTTATAATGTCGCTTGTAGTATTAAAAGGATTCCACCTGTTTGACTGCTTTTTATTTCTCCTTTCTATTGTGACACGAATTAAATAACTGAATTCTTCACTCCAACTTCTGAAGAGTCCTTCTTTTATGTACTGAAGAAGTTGGTGTTGACGGTGACTTAGATAACACAGCACCGCTCCGTGCTGAATTTTTACAACAGCATAAGAACGATTGTTATTTTGAATATGAATGTTTCGCCATACACCAGCCGCCCCTAGATGACCTGCCACCGGCTGAGAATCAATCCTTAGATGATCTCCAATTTTTACTAACTCGTTCTGGGGAGGATTGAGCGCTATTTTTTCAACTGCTAATTTCCTTAAAAGTTCTCTAGTGTGAGATTCACTTGGTCTTGCATTTCTTTGGGCTCCAGCGTTTTGAATTGCAATCCCGGTATTTAGTGCTCGGAATACTTTTACAAGTATTTGCTCGTTATGATCAAGTGAGGTGAAAAAAATGAACGAAAAGTGATCGGCTTCCATTTTACCTGTATTAAAAGATATCTAATAATTAAATTAAAGAATTAAAGCATAAATAACTTTCAAAGAAAACCTGATCGATAAAAAAAATATTCTACTTGTCCATGATTTGTCACAAAAAATGAGAATTAATGTGATTCGCAGATTTTTTTTTAGAAAAATTACTTCCGAACGGTCATGTTTCAATAAGTATGTTCAGCATAAGCCGATACCGATACCGAAACCAAAGATAGTAGTGTGGTAAATGGTAAATATTTATCTTGTTTAATTATTTAAACCCTTTTACTCCATTATATTGTTTGAAATTTGAATCAGAGGCGGAGTATTACTTTAATTCATCAATTCACATGAATCTATCGAAAATTAGATTTAAATTCAACCAATATTAAATGCACTTCTGTAAGTAATTTACAATTAAGATGAGGACACAAATATGTATGATATACATTAATATTTAGGCAAGTCTTGTCGAAGAGAAATAACTCTACAAATGCGCAATATCGTTCCGACTATATCTATAAAGAGAACCTTTACTTTACAAATGAACGAAAACTAATAGTTATAAAGAAAAAAAATCCCATATGATTGTGTGAATACTGATAATCTGTATCAGAGGAGGAGGATCCATTAAGTTTGTGTGATTTCGGCAAAATCACTTTCGACAGTTTGTTATAATTTTTAGGTTTTCTCTCTCTAATTTCTTTTTTTCTCTTTTTATGGAAGCACGTTTGATTGGTTCTCTTGCTTTTCCAGGTTGCATTTCTGTTTCATCTTCATTATCCATCTCCTTTTCTTTTTCTGGAAGCAATTTTGGTTGTTTCTTTTGAGGGGCTAGGTTTTGGATAGATGAACTTTCTGGTTTATCTTCATTCCCAACTATTAAGGGGTTCGTGATGCTTATTCTTTTGTTTTCTATGTTGTGTCATGTGTTCTATTGTTTGTCTGTTTGCCTCCTTTCAATTTTAGCCAGGCGTTTTCAGTTTATCTTCGATTTATGACATTGACTGTCCCTCTGGTATCTTTCGTCCCTCTTTTAAGCAAATGCTTTGATAGCCCGATTCCTACCTATGAAAGTGTATACTCTTATTAATGAAAAGAAGTTTACAAGCAATGTATACGACACAAATATTTTGCGATACCAGATATCCATCTGAACATCCTATTGCTACCCATATAAGGTATGGCAGCAGGCAATCAAAATGAATCGTCTGCGATCAATGCAAATTTATAAATGAAAAAAATCGTGCAAAAAGAGTTTATGTAGAACATTCCATTAGACGGATGAAAATTTATAACATAATGGATTCTCTTTATAGACACGAACGATATTGAACCAATTGTAGAACTATGTGGAGCCTTTTCCGTATGACGAAACCTGCTTTATGATTAGTGTGCATCCTAAATAAATTGTAGCAACATTCTAAATTGTATATTACATACATTAGTGTATTTAATAATGGTTAAGATTAACTTCGCTTTTCAATAGATTCATGTGAATTGACGTATTGAAATAATATTCCGTCTGATGAATTCAAATTTCAAACAATATAATGGAGTAACAAGGTATTGTTAATTAACATTATAAACATTTACCATTTACTTCACTACTATTTTTTGGTTTTGGTTTCGGTTTCTGTATTGGTATCGGCTTATGGTGAACATGACTTAATCATTGGTTGGAAATTGGCATATTGAAAATTGATACATATACAGTTAAATATATACATGGCTTTTTTTAAAGATAATGTAATGTAACACAGCGAAGGATGTGAGAATTGATTAAATGAAAAAGTGGAATATATTTTTATCATGCGCTACACGGGTGAAACAGCTTGAGCTAGACTTAGCTCGATATGTCAGCAAACCATTGGTATCAAGGACGTATGGTAGAAGGACACAGCTATCGTCCTTTGATTTCAAATAAAATTCCTAGTGTCGTCGGTTTATACATACACGTTCCAAAATTATATTTCTTAATTTTGATTCATTGGAAGAAAAAAACCTGTTAAAAAAATTGGGAGATGAATTTGTATGTAAACAGGTTAAAGGAATGATTTGGTCCAGGTATAAAAAGTCAAAAAAATAGATTTTCTGAAGCTGTTGAAATGAATTATAGACCCCTTTAACATTTAATGTTCTATATTTTGAGGTAGAGCTTATAGACTTGTCTATAATTTTGTTATCAGTTGTCCCTGTACTGTAAAATCGTTTTGATATAGAGCAGATTGGATTTGTTTTGTTTTGTTAAACTGTGTTTTCGGGTCGTTTTTAAGACGGTTTACACCCTGAAACTTATATTTCGTATTATATGTGTTTAATAACACGGAGGTTTCTCAAACATTCGCATTACGTCTATAAAATCATATGCGGTGTTTCTATTACTAAATAAATTAAGCAACCAACAATCAATCAATTATTACTAAAAAAATGCACAAAATATTTGCCTTATAAAATATTGTTGGTCTGCGTGCTTAATAGTTTTATAGAAATATGATGTTTAGATTCATAATAACGTAAATGTTTTTGGCACACAGCCATAAATTAAGATTACTATCGCGAAAATATAGCATACCATGCATAATGTAGCTACGCATGTAAATACAAGTAACTTTCATCTATATATATATATCGACCAATATTCCCTAAGACGACATGATCCGATGATCTTTTTGTGTGTTTTTCAAAGCATATAAATATTTTTGTAATAGTTATCTCTTCAGCACGCGGAGTGTTAGTGTAAGATCATTCCGATCTTACACTGACACAACAATTCCGAATGGGATAACTATTTTTTATCCAAGCTGTCCTAGATTAAATAAAAAAACCATTTACACTTCATAAAATCTATTTAAAATCATCCCAAAATAATTATAATAAACTTATATATTATATATAACCTTTATGAGTCCCGAACACAATGTTTACATATGTTATATTAACCATTAGTTTGTATTTAGTTGTCCTGGTGTTGGGTTAAGCATCATCGTTCTATATGCTTAAAGTCTTGAGTTCGAATCCCAGCAATAGACACTGGATAGTCTCCCAATTCGGATTACTGGACCAACGATTGAAGAAAAACGTATTTCAAATACTCCAATAAAAAAATAACTGTTTTTTGGTGTGTTTTTTTTATTTTATTTTTATTTTATCGGAATATTTGAGATAATTTTTTCCCTCAACTGTTGGTTCAGGCCTCAGGTATTTTTAAGGGGGAACATACCACCTAATGGAGTTATCTCTTAATTTCTTTCTTGATTGACAACATATTTGTTACATGAGGACGTGTTTTGTAACAGACTGTCGGAATTCCAATGGGAACCAATTGTGCCCCTCTTCTTGCAAACTTTTTTTATTATTCGTATGAGGGTTATCATACAGGAAAAACTTCATACTTCTTAAGAAGAAAGATAAGAAGTAAGCGATATCCCTTAACTTACGTTCTGTTATAAAGATGATGTTCTCTCACTAAATAATACAAAATTTGGTGACTATGTTGAACGAATCGATACCATCGAACTAGATATGAAGGATACTACAGATACAGCTTAGTCTACCTCATATCTTGACTCACATCTAGAAATTTACAATTAGGGTCATAATCCTGCTCCACATGTGTAATCCGTGTTGTATATGTTATTATAAATCCGGTAAATAGTCAAATTTGGTATGTCACATTCATAAAAAGGGAAGGTGTTGTAGCTACGACACAAGGAACATATCCTAACCGATATATCTGTGAAACGGTTATTCCATAACGGTCAACCAACTTGTGATGGCGTCCGTAAAATTAACGAAGGGATGATTTCAATTTCAGCTTTTGGAACTCTTGGTTTAATAGCTTCCTTGTGAGCAGTAATCCTCAATCAAGGACATCCTGATAGGAAATACAAGTCCGTGAATATCGTATCAATTGGGAGATATATACTCCGTATGCAGGAGCTGCTAGAACGTTGCTACATAGAAATGGAAAAATCACAATTGGGAAGCTGAAATCATCTCTTTTGTTGTAAAGTTTTGTTTTCAACCTATAAATCAGGAAGTCAGTGTTCTTGAAATGTTTCATTGTTTTCCTGTCATGAACTTTTATAGCTGACTATATGGTATAGGATTTTCTACATGTTGATGGTATACATTTGCCTTTATTTGCTCACATCCACTTCATTTGAACGTTTGTGGATATTTGTTTCATTGGCAATCATACCAGATCTCCCATTTTATGTTAGAAAGTTGTCTAGCTTGGACATACACACATTGCTCTCGTCTAGCCATGTAATTACCTACCAGTTTTTTGTTGCTTTTACCTAATTACCATTTTTCATTTTGCAGAAAAGGGGGGGACAAAATTGCAATTGTTATTGATGTTCTGCAATAACAATACGATATATAGGTAAAATTGTTTCTATTGAAGTAGATAGTTTATTAATTAGAGGTTATAATTACAAGAATCTCAAATTGATTAGTATTATAATTCATATGCAGTTTTCATGGTATAACAAATATGTTTCTAACAGTCCAATATGAGCTTAATATCAGAGAAAAGTGCTTGGATAAAAGATTTTTGTGTTTTTCATTGCAAGAAAGAGATCATAGAATAAAATAAGGTAAAGCAGCTATTTTTTTTTCTATTATAGGTTAAGAACCACTATTTCGGCCGGGTTCCAAGAAATATACAAGAAAATAGTACATATTTCAAACAAAACAGTTTCTTTGCATATCTGTTACTTTTGCATTGTTTTTGTAATTTTTATAACTTATGAAAGCTTAAGAGCTTGGGATCATTGTACACGCCTTCCTTTTATTTTGAGTAATAAAAGAATATCTGAAATCAAAATGGGAGTGAATATTTGCCATGTTGGTAGGATCAGAAGTATTTGTTTTTAAAGTTTTCAACTTTTGAGACTCCTGCAATCTAAATAAACTCATCATAGATACCAGGATTTAATTTTGTATTTACACCAGACGAGTGTTTCTTATACAAAAAACTCATTAGTGACTTTCGAATCCAAAAACGTTAAAAAGGACAAATAAAGTACGAAGTTGAACAGCATGGGGGACTTAAATTCCTAAAAGTTGTGCCAAATACAGCTAAAGCAATCAATTCCTTAGATAGAAAAGCCTTAAGTTTTTTTTTTTAAATCAAGTTTTGTAAATGGTTAATCTATAAATATGACCGTATCCATGATAATGCATGTCAGCACAGAATTGATGACTATTGGGCTTTTGATACCCTCGGGGGATTTCAACTCCACCAGCAGTGGCATCAACCCAGTGGTTGTAAATAAACTCATCATAAATACCAGGATTTAATTTTGCATTTACGACAAACGCATATGCTAATATGATATGCAATTAAAGGGATTTTGATTTTCCCCTTTAAGGTAAAGCTTAACTTGAAATGACAAATAAAAGGTACTAGCTGTAAAATTAATTTTAACCGATTTGACTACTTTTCATATTTGGTTCATAACAATGTAAAACATTTAACTGAATTACAAAATGTCTAAAATAAACACTATACCGGCCATGGGCTCGATAATATGTATTTTCGTTTCGTGTGTATTCTAGTCTATCATTGTATCGGCGTTTGTGGTGTTCGCTTAAATTGTATAAATTTCAAGATTTAGAAAAAGTTTCTCAGTTTGAATATATTTACATGATTCATTTGACATCGTTCTATTATTTAAGAAGGATATCTGTTATCCGAAATATCTAATATTTGTTCATTTTATTGTTATTTAATAGTGATGTTGTACCCTTTTTGACTTGTTATATATATAAAGTCTAAAAGGGTACAAAAGAGGGAAGAAAGATACCAGATGGAGAATTAAACTCATAGATAGAAAATAAACTGACAATGCCATGACTACAAATAAAAAACAAACAGACAAATAATAGAACAGAAGACACAACAAAGAAACTAAAGACTAAGCAACACGTATCCCACCAAAAACCAGGTGTGATCTCAACTGCTCCGGAATGGTAGGTAGATCCTGCTCCACATGTAGCACCCTTCATGTTGCTTATGTTATTACACATTCGGTAAATAGTCTAATTCGGTAGGTTCGTGAAAAGAGAATGGTGTTGTAGTTACGACATAAGGAACATATCCGATATCATCTGTGAAACGGTTATTCCATAACGGTCAATCAACTCGTAATGGCGTCCGTAAAATTTACGGAGGGATGATTTCAACTTCACCATTTGGAACTCTTGGTTTAATAGCATTCTTGTGAGTAGCAATCCTCTATCAAGGAAATCATTATAGGAAATACAAGCCCCGGAATATCGTATCAATTGGGAGATATATACTCCGTATGCAGGCAATGCTGGAATGTTGCTACATAGAAATGGAAAGTTCACAATTGGGAAGCTGAAATATTCTCTTTTGTTTTATTTTCCTATATAGCGGAATGTAAAGATAAAGGATATTGCTAACTTTTTATCCATTTCCTTAGAAGTTCCTGTATGAAGTCACCCTCATAATAATAAAGAAACAATTCGGCAAGAAGAGGGTCACTTTTGGTTCTCATTGGAATTCCGGCAGTATGTTGTAAACATATCCTCTAAACCTAACAAATATGTTGTCAATCAAGAAATCAAGCATCTTGATGTCGTCAGTGTCAGAGTTTTTTTTGTTTGAATCAGAGTGGTTCTTTACAAAGTAGGATTAATCCCTCCCAAAGACAAGATACTTGTAACTACGTTCACCATTCTTTTTAATGGAACAAAGTCATACCAACTCTTCCAATTGTCTTTTAGTTTGGAATGGGGAATACATGTGTAAAGTGTAGAAAAGTCAGTTGTTATAATACTGTTGCAAGATGAGATAGTCTTAGATTGTATGTACTCTTAAAGATCTTTGGAATTTATTAGTACTTGTATTCACATCTGATTCACGCCACCTCTGAAAAAGGCAGTTTCACAACAACTTTGGAACCCGGCTTTGAAATGAAATGACGATGTGAAATGAATCTATTCTAATTATAAAACTGTCACAATCTTGAAATTTATAATTTATAAAAAAAAAACAACAAAAAAACAACAACAGTTAAAGCGAACATCAGAGTCGCTGGTACAATTACAAAATTTCCAAACACGTGGCAAAGACTGCAAAGATATGCCAAAAATAACAATAGTAATTTGCTAAATGAACAAGCACAACTCCAAAGGTGACGACAGTTAAGATGTTTCAAGAACTGCGTGGAGGTAAAAAAAACCCAGCCCTAACCGATCTAAGTTAGTATAACATTTTAAAATTTGATAGCGATAGGGCAATTGCAACAGAAACTGCCTATTTAAGCCTCCAAAATAAATAGCAGTTTAATAATGATTAAAAAAATAAGTTAAATTTTATTTACTTAAGTACGATATTTGAACGTGGTTGCGTTCTTGTACATCCATCCCAAATGAATGGAGCCCTGTAATTTAAACTGGTATAATTTTTCCAAATCCTTCAAACTGTAAGTCCAGTACGGAAGCCGGCGTTACTTGAAACAAGTGATGGTTGGAATAACAGTGATGAGAGGAAAACAAGTGATGGTAGGGAAAATGAATGACTCATTCTATACACGTTTCCAGTAACTCCGGCTTCCGTTCTAGACTGTATCATAACTTTATGATCCATCGCCCCGTAAGATTTGTCGTTGACTATTATTCAGTCACTTCATATTCATAAGTACGTCTGAACCAGTTACAACTCTACAACAGGTTTATCAATCGTGATCACCAGCAGTGATGGTGATACATGTTGTCACTGGTTCAGACTTACTAATAAATATAATTATTTCTGTGACTATATCTTGCATTAATTTGTATGAAAGCAAATTTACAGATCAAACATTGTTTGGATGATGTTTATAGTCCAGTCAATCTAGCAAACATCTGACCCTAACCCGAAAGTAATTGCAACAGAAGATTTTTAAGTTCCAATCTTTAGCATTATAGCCCAAATATGCACAGAAAAAAGTCCCATAAAATATAACTTGAGGAAGACTAAAACTAGAGGCTCTAAAGAGCCTGTGTCGCTCACCTTGGTATATGTGAATATTAAACAAAGGACGCAGATGGATTCATGACAAAATTGTGTTTTGGTGATGATGTGTTTGTAAATCTTACTTAACTGAACATTCTTGCTGCTTACAATTATCTCTATCTATAATGAACTTGGCCCAGTAGTTTCAGAGGAGAATATTTTTGTAAAAGATAACTAAGATTTACGAAAAATGATTCAAATTGACTATAAAAGGCAATAACTCCTAAAGGGGTCAACTGACCATTTCAGTCATGTTGACTTATTTGTAAATCTTACTTTGCTGAACATTATTGCTGTTTACAGTTTATCTCTATCTATAATAATATTCAAGATAATAACCAAAAACAGCAAAATTTCCTTAAAATTACCAATTCAGGGGCAGCAACCCAACAACAGGTTGTCCGATTCATCTGAAAATTGCAGGGCAGATAGATCTTAACCTGATAATCAATTTTATTTCGTGTCAGATTTGCTCTTAATGCTTTGGTTTTTGAGTTAAAAGCCAAAACTGAATTTTACTCCTTATGTTCTATTTTTAGCTGTGGCGGCCATTTTGGTTGGTTGGCCGGGTCACGCCACACATTGTTTAAACTAGATATCCTAATTGTGATTGTGGCCAAGTTTGGTTCAATTTGGCCCAGTAGTTTCAGACGAGAAGATTTTTGTAAAAGATAACTAAGATTTAGAGGCTCTAAAGAGCCGGTGTCGCTCACCTTGGTCTATGTGAATATTAAACAAAGGACGCAGATGGATTCATGACAACATTGTGTTTTGGTGATGGTGATGTGTTTGTAAATCTTACTTTACTGAACATTCTTGCTGCTTACAATTATCTCTATCTATAATGAACTTGGCCCAGTAGTTTCATATGAGAAGATTTTTGTAAAAGTTAACCAAGATTTACGAAAAATGGTTCAAAATTGACTATAAAGGGCAATAACTCCTAAAGGGGTCAACTGACCATTTCAGTCATGTTGACTTATTTGTAAATCTTACTTTGCTGAACATTATTGCTGTTTACAGTTTATCTCTATCTATAATAATATTCAAGATAATAACCAAAAACAGCAAAATTTCCTTAAAATTACTAATTCAGGGGAAGCAACCCAACAACAGGTCGTCCGATTCATCTGAAAATTTCAGGGCAGATAGATCTTGACCTGATAATCATTTTTACACATGTCAGATTTGCTTTAAATGCTTTGGTTTTTGAGTTATAAGCCAAAAACTGAATTTTACCCCTATGTTCTATTTTTAGCTGTGGCGGCCATCTTGGTTGGTTGGCCGGTTCACGCCACACATTTTTTAAACTAGATACCCCAATTGTGATTGTGGCCAAGTTTGGTTTAATTTGGCCCAGTAGTTTCAGAGAAGAAGATTTTTGTAAAAGATTACTAAGATTTACGAAAAATGGTTAAAAATTGACTATAAAGTGCAATAACTCCTAAAGGGGTCAACTGACCTTTTCAGTCTTGTTCACTTATTTGTAAATCTTACTTTTTGTGATTGTGGCCAAGTTTAGTTTAATTTGGCCCAGTAGTTTCAGAGGAGAAGATTTTTGTAAAAGTTAACGACGACGGACGACGACGGACGACGGACGACGGACGCAAAGTGATGGGAAAAGCTCACTTGGCCCTTCGGGCCAGGTGAGCTAAAAATCACCATTTAAAATTCCTATGGAGATTTGCATTGAAAAGGGAGATACCTCTTGCAAAAAAGGCAGAAATATCAATAATAATTGATACAAAATTACAACATTACCGCTTCTATTCATCAGAATATATTGTTTCTTGATTGTGTAGCTGTCTTTAGAGTATAACAAAGAACTCTAAAGGTGTTTTCATATATTTTATCAAGCTATAATCTAGATTTCTTAATTCATTAGTTGACCATTTTTTGAATTTTTCAACATGTCAAGGTAAAGAATCTCAAATTTAATAAAAATAATTAAACATCTTTTCTTCTTTTTGTGGTTTAAAGTTTCTTTAGATAAGTAAGTTGCTGAAAATATAATATACAGATTAAACAATACCAAATTTTCACACCATTTTTTCAAAATGGTTACAAAGCTTCAAATTTGAAATTTCTTTAATGAAAAATGCACAAAAAAAATAAAACTACCCTTAACACTTCGGTTTTGTACATTTCATGAGCAGAAGATTATATAGTCTAGTCAAATACAAACTTATAACCCCATCAAAGTATCATACTTAACATAAATTTCAAGAAAAACAACAAAAAACTGACCAAAAAAGACTAATTTTTACAAGAGTTATCTCCCCTTCCAATGTTAATTTCGATAGGAAATTAAAAATGCTGATTTTGAGTTTTCCTCAAGTTAGATTTTATGGGACATTTTTCTGTGCATAGTTAGGGCATTATGCTATAGATTAGAACTAAAACATTTTCTGTTGCAATTAGTTTGAGGTTAAATCTTAGTTTGACTGGACTATTAGACGAGTTGTATATACATGTATATACACAACATATAATTTCAAAACGGAAAATAGTAATTATCTTCTTACTTGTGGAACTTGCAAGCTGCAGTATGTCGGTGAAACAGAAACTAAGTTCAACATCAGACTTAACAATCATCGGTCTTTCGATACAAAAGGAAGAAAGTGTCCAATTACGAGATACCTCTAACGAATAAAACATACTTTCGAAAATATTACCTTTCAAATAATTGAGGTAAACCAAAATTGGGACTCCCAAAGGAGAAAACTAAGAGATAGGTTCTGGATGCATCAGCTTCGTCAAACAAAGGAATATATCCTGAACTTCATTCTATTTAACTAAAACAACTATTTGTTTGGATTTATGAATTGCTATGTACAATAAACGGCAAAAATATGTTTTATATAAACCATCAATGAATATGATAAACTTTCACTCAAATTTTGTGTAGTCCAAGCTACAAAAATATTTGTTGTCATGCATCCGATTTCACCTTGAGAGATGCACACGCCCGATGAAGCTAATTTGTATAGCGAAATATTGCGTGAATAATATTTAACTTATTTTATAACACTCATTAGTGTGTTAAAGTTACATTCTTAGACACTTATATATAAAAAAAATTCACACACAAAAAAACACCATAAGAATGATATCGGTTTTTAGTTAAAAGACTGCAATTCGGGTCATTTTGTTTTCAAAATATGCCATAACAGTCAATATATTGAATCGTTGTTGTCTTTCTTAGACCATTTGTTTTACGTTTACTAACCCATGACAATGTAAATGTAAGATTACATATTGTTTGCCAAGTGTAAATACACGGTAGTTAATTGATTGGAGGGACACAAACGACAAAACAATAATATAATGTTTTGTTTATTGTATTTGTAATATGTAAATATGTTTGAACTTTCTGCTAATTATAAATTTATGCCTAATTTTATTATTCAGTTTCAACTAGAAAAATATACAGCAACAATATAACATAAGAACGAAATGCCAATATTAAACATAACAAATTTTGATCAAAACTTATGCTAAACAACATTTTAATCCTGGTTTCTATGATGATTTTATAATATTTGTTTTCTCTATATCGATTTAAGACTTTTGAGCAGGGTATAGTACTGTTGGCTTCAGTTATTAAATACACAACTATATCTTGTTTCCTATTGTATTACTTGAAAAACAGGCTTGTAATTGGTTTTAATGTTTAGGATTAACTACGACTAGTAACGAGTCGGTATTTTTGTCATTGCTTAGATGTGCTCAAATATCAAACTTTGAATAGACATAAGCCCTAACAAATAATAATTATTATACATTTGTCGAGTACAGTATAATTTACTTGCAATTAAAATTTTAACAACCGAAAACCTTTTCAAAAGATGATATTATATATCGGAAATCAGAAAACATCATAAAATTAACACCGTAAATTTTCGTTGTGTTAAAACACTAAAAACATATGTTTTTCCAGTAGCTCGGGAAGATAATTGCTGTTTAAAAACATGTCATATGTCCCCAATGCCTCGCTGTCTTTGATTTACAAAAGACACAGAGAACTGGAACACAAATGCAAGCTACCTTTTTCAACAGTCGGTGGGAAATGGATTTGATAAAGATGACTTCATCATGTGGAGGATATAATTACATTTGTTATATTGTCAATTTTTAACAGGCCGTTTGCCTTTGGTGGACATATGACACATTCCCAATGCCAAATCTCAATTATATTTAAAGCTGAAGGCTGCAGAAGTAACAGTAGAATTGTATGGTCCTTTGAAACGGCATACTGTAAAACATGGTATGGTACGATGGTATGGTATGTGTTATGGTATGATGGTATGGTACGAATACCATCATACCATGGTATGGTATGATGGTATGGTACAAATTACTATACCATGGTACAAATTATTATACCATTGAATGAAGCATGGTATGGTTTTCTAAAAGAGGAAATTTTGAAAAGTTAATAAACCTATTCTTAAACAGGATTTTATTAAATATCTGTTTTCTTTTCTTTCTTTTTTGACCTATTCCAAAACAAATTTTTTTTTTAATGAGAAACAGGAACAAGAATGTTTGTTGAAAAACAATGTAAACAAAATATTCAATGGTTCAATTTTAAAATCTATAATCATTTCAAAAAACATTATCTATGCTAATTAGCATATATATATAAAAATGAGGGTACTTTCTCTAAAAATGAGGGTGCTCTTTATATGGCCTTCCAAATACCGTTTCGATCCCTAACATCACTGAAGAGACATTTATTGTCGAAATCCGGATATGGTGTACTAAAGAAATATTGACACCGAATGTTTGTGGCACAACATCCTGTCCACAAGTTAACAATTTTTTTTTTCTGTGACGTATTAAATTTATAATAAGATCCATTTTGTTACAACCTGTGATCAATTTTATTTGGCAATCGCCAATGGCAGTCAGCAGGGTTAAAGAACATCAGTTGTTCGACCTGTTAGTCAAATGCGTTTTGTTTAAATATACTTTTTCACTCTTTTGGTCTTTTGGAAAATGTTGTTTGTGCTGTTTTTAGACCCTTCTACAACGAAATTTGTTTGACATGCACACGTATAAAAATTGCGGTTTTTATCCAACGCAGTCATAGGTTTGAACGTAGTTTTCAATTTAGACTCGTTTATATTTTTTGTTTGGGCATGTATCATATTTTCCCTCCGGTTTATATGATCCGTTCATCCTATATATTGACTCTTAAAATTCAAGAGTTAATCTAAAAATGAGGGTACTTTCTCTAAAAATGAGGGTGCTCTTTATATGGCCTTCCAAATACCGTTTCGATCCCTAACATCACTGAAGAGACATTTATTGTCGAAATCCGGATATGGTGTACTAAAGAAATATTGACACCGAATGTTTGTGGCACAACATCCTGTCCACAAGTTAACAATTTTTTTTTTCTTTCTGTGACGTATTAAATTTATAATAAGATCCATTTTGTTACAACCTGTGATCAATTTTATTTGGCAATCGCCAATGGCAGTCAGCAGGGTTAAAGAACATCAGTTGTTCGACCTGTTAGTCAAATGCGTTTTGTTTAAATATACTTTTTCACTCTTTTGGTCTTTTGGAAAATGTTGTTTGTGCTGTTTTTAGACCCTTCTACAACGAAATTTGTTTGACATGCACACGTATAAAAATTGCGGTTTTTATCCAACGCAGTCATAGGTTTGAACGTAGTTTTCAATTTAGACTCGTTTATATTTTTTGTTTGGGCATGTATCATATTTTCCCTCCGGTTTATATGATCCGTTCATCCTATATATTGACTCTTAAAATTCAAGAGTTAATCTAAAAATGAGGGTACTTTCTCTAAAAATGAGGGTGCTCTTTATATGGCCTTCCAAATACCGTTTCGATCCCTAACATCACTGAAGAGACATTTATTGTCGAAATCCGGATATGGTGTACTAAAGAAATATTGACACCGAATGTTTGTGGCACAACATCCTGTCCACAAGTTAACATTTTTTTTTTTTCTGTGACGTATTAAATTTATAATAAGATCCATTTTGTTACAACCTGTGATCAATTTTATTTGGCAATCGCCAATGGCAGTCAGCAGGGTTAAAGAACATCAGTTGTTCGACCTGTTAGTCAAATGCGTTTTGTTTAAATATACTTTTTCACTCTTTTGGTCTTTTGGAAAATGTTGTTTGTGCTGTTTTTAGACCCTTCTACAACGAAATTTGTTTGACATGCACACGTATAAAAATTGCGGTTTTTATCCAACGCAGTCATAGGTTTGAACGTAGTTTTCAATTTAGACTCGTTTATATTTTTTGTTTGGGCATGTATCATATTTTCCCTCCGGTTTATATGATCCGTTCATCCTATATATTGACTCTTAAAATTCAAGAGTTAATCTAGAAATGAGGGTCCTTTCTCTAAAAATGAGGGTGCTCTTTATATGGCCTTCCAAATACCGTTTCGATCCCTAACATCACTGAAGAGACATTTATTGTCGAAATCCGGATATGGTGTACTAAAGAAATATTGACACCGAATGTTTGTGGCACAACATCCTGTCCACAAGTTAACAATTTTTTTTTTTCTGTGACGTATTAAATTTATAATAAGATCCATTTTGTTACAACCTGTGATCAATTTTATTTGGCAATCGCCAATGGCAGTCAGCAGGGTTAAAGAACATCAGTTGTTCGACCTGTTAGTCAAATGCGTTTTGTTTAAATATACTTTTTCACTCTTTTGGTCTTTTGGAAAATGTTGTTTGTGCTGTTTTTATACCCTTCTACAACGAAATTTGTTTGACATGCACACGTATAAAAATTGCGGTTTTTATCCAACGCAGTCATAGGTTTGAACGTAGTTTTCAATTTAGACTCGTTTATATTTTTTGTTTGGGCATGTATCATATTTTCCCTCCGGTTTATATGATCCGTTCATCCTATATATTGACTCTTAAAATTCAAGAGTTAATCTAGAAATGAGGGTCCTTTCTCTAAAAATGAGGGTGCTCTTTATATGGCCTTCCAAATACCGTTTCGATCCCTAACATCACTGAAGAGACATTTATTGTCGAAATCCGGATATGGTGTACTAAAGAAATATTGACACCGAATGTTTGTGGCACAACATCCTGTCCACAAGTTAACAATTTATTTTTTTCTGTGACGTATTAAATTTATAATAAGATCCATTTTGTTACAACCTGTGATCAATTTTATTTGGCAATCGCCAATGGCAGTCAGCAGGGTTAAAGAACATCAGTTGTTCGACCTGTTAGTCAAATGCGTTTTGTTTAAATATACTTTTTCACTCTTTTGGTCTTTTGGAAAATGTTGTTTGTGCTGTTTTTATACCCTTCTACAACGAAATTTGTTTGACATGCACACGTATAAAAATTGCGGTTTTTATCCAACGCAGTCATAGGTTTGAACGTAGTTTTCAATTTAGACTCGTTTATATTTTTTGTTTGGGCATGTATCATATTTTCCCTCCGGTTTATATGATCCGTTCATCCTATATATTGACTCTTAAAATTCAAGAGTTAATCTAAAAATGAGGGTACTTTCTCTAAAAATGAGGGTGCTCTTTATATGGCCTTCCAAATACCGTTTCGATCCCTAACATCACTGAAGAGACATTTATTGTCGAAATCCGGATATGGTGTACTAAAGAAATATTGACACCGAATGTTTGTGGCACAACATCCTGTCCACAAGTTAACAATTTTTTTTTTTTTCTGTGACGTATTAAATTTATAATAAGATCCATTTTGTTACAACCTGTGATCAATTTTATTTGGCAATCGCCAATGGCAGTCAGCAGGGTTAAAGAACATCAGTTGTTCGACCTGTTAGTCAAATGCGTTTTGTTTAAATATACTTTTTCACTCTTTTGGTCTTTTGGAAAATGTTGTTTGTGCTGTTTTTAGACCCTTCTACAACGAAATTTGTTTGACATGCACACGTATAAAAATTGCGGTTTTTATCCAACGCAGTCATAGGTTTGAACGTAGTTTTCAATTTAGACTCGTATATATATATATATATATATATATATATATATACAACTCGTCTAAACATCAACCCAACAATGTTAGATCTGTAAATTTGCTTTCGCAAATTTTTGGTTCTTCCCTCGCCGGGATTCGAACCCATGCTATTGTGATATCGTGACACCAAATCGCCTGCACTGCGGCCGTCCCGCTAGACCACATGACCACCGGGGCTCTACTGTATATATATATATATATATGGAAAGCAAAACAAATACTTTTAAAATTACTAGTGCATCTGAGCATATTAATATAGAAGATAAATCAATACTTTCTGCTTGGGTGGGTTTGGATGACTTTTAAATAAAACAGGGATTTAGCTGGTTGAGGAGTGGTCACTCCTGTTAACTTTGGGATAAACTATAAATAGGCGACAGTAATGAACTACATTGGTTAGAGGTATAGGATGAGGGTTGAGATCTCACAAAACATGCTTAACACTGCCACATTTGTTGCACCTGTACCAAGTCTGGAACCTCTGCTCTAGTCTTGTTTTTTTTTTAAAGTTTGGTTGATTTATATGTTTCGGATTGTATTGTCTTGTTTATTTTATATGAACTAGTACACATTTTTGTTCAGAAAACGGTCATATAACTTCTAACCTCCACCCCCTCCTTTTTGAAGTTAAATTATTGCTCCCTTAGGATCCAGCTTCAGCTCGCCTCCTGGTGCAAGATTTTTTCGCTGTGTAAACGACTTTTTTTGTTTGCCTTGGGGTGTTTTCTACTTTCTGGTCGGGTTGTTGCTTCGTTGACACATTCCTCATTTCCATTCTAAATTTTATGAAGAATTTACTATACTCAAAGACAGTTACATATATGCTGTTTATGTCACTCCTTTGAACAAGAAATAAATGTACAGCAAATTTAATGTGATTAGCATGAATCTTAAAATTCTTGTAAACAACAGGTACATGAAAGATCAGTTCTGTCCCAAAACACTTTAAGTATCTAAGTAACAGATTACAGGAATCCCATTTTCATATAAACAGTAAACAACATTTCAAATTTTAACAGAACAGATAACAGCCAGTGAGTTGAAAACAGTTAACAGTTTAATTTTGTCTCAAATAAATTGTAGTGACATTAATATAAACAGTTACATCCGCTGATAATTGATACTGTGACAGTTTGTATGTATCTATCATTTCGACCACACACGGGTTCATTATCTGCACATAGTTTAATAAGGCTTTTATTAGGATTATAATCATTCTGTAACTGTAGTTCGATCGTTTGAGTTGTATAATAAATATTAGTATTTACTTGGATTCTACTTTATATATATGTAGCATAAGATGCCACATAAATTGGCGACGAGGATTTAAAAATTATTTCGATTTAGTGAATACATTGTGAACATAACAATGGGAGACGAAGCTGCACCACCTATAATAATTCCAACAAGTTATGGACGTATTGACGAATTTGATGACATTTCCGAAGATTGGATACAATACACCGAAAGACTTAACCATTATTTTATTGCAAATAACATTGAAAGTATGGAAAAGCAACGAGCAATTCTTTTAAGTGCCTGTGGCAAAAAGACATATAAACTTATGAGGAATTTAAGTGCTCCGCAAAAGCCTGGGGAAAAGACTTATGATGACATTGTTAAGTTAGTCACGGATCACCAACATCCAAAACCGTCATCTATCGTACAGAGGTGCAAGTTTAACAGTAGATTGAGACAGCCAAACGAATCGGTGAGCCAGTTTGTAGCAGAGCTTAGACAGATATCTGAACATTGTGATTACAAAGCTACTCTTGATGATATGTTGAGAGATAGACTTGTCTGTGGAATAAAAGAAGACCGTATTCAGAGACGTTTGTTGGCTGAACCTGGATTAACATTCAAAAAAGCAATGGAATTTGCAACAGCAATGGAAATGGCAGCTAAGAACGCACACGATCTGCAAGTTCAGGAACCTAAGCAAGTGCACAAAGTGACAATTCGTAATGAGGAATGTTACAGATGTGGAGGATCTCATAATGCAACGGATTGTAAATGGAAAGATGCAAAGTGTTATGTGTGTGATAAGAATGGACATTTAGCGAAAAAATGCCGAAATAAGGGGAAGCAAAATGCTAAAGAAAAACCGAAATTTAAGCAACAAACACAGCAAGGGAAAGTGTACCTTAAGCAGCGTCCGACTAAAACACATTTTGTTGAGGAGGATAGTGACGATATGGATGATACCTATACAATGTATCAATTGGAAGATACAAAAAGGAAACCGTATCTAGTGTCCGTTAAACTCAACAACACTGAAATAAATATGGAAATCGATACAGGTGCATCAGTTTCAGTGATAAGTTCGGAGACATGTAAACAAGTATTTGGAAGTTACCATTCATTAGAAAAATCACCGTGTAGTTTTCGTACATACACAGGAGAAAAAATTGATGTGTTAGGAAAACGGAATGTTACCGTTATATACAACAGTCAAAGTGTGGATTTACAGATCACTGTGGTTAAGGGAACGGGACCGAGTTTAATGGGGCGTGATTGGCTTCATAAACTACAACTCAACTGGAAATCAATATTCAAAATTGAGCAATTGTCACACAATCGGGACCCGGAAAAGGACAAGGAGTTACAAGACTTGTTACGTAAGTACCCTCAAGTATTTAAAGAAGGACTAGGCACGTTAAAGGGGACTAAAGTAGGATTTATGTAGATAAAGACGCTACACCTAAATATGTCAAAGCAAGGCCAGTGCCGTACGCACTCAAAGAAAAAATTGAAAAAGAACTTGATAGATTGGAAAAAGGGGGAAATATCGAAAAGGTTGAATTTTCCGAATGGGCGGCTCCCATTGTGCCAATAGTAAAACCGGACAAATCAGTAAAGATTTGTGGGGACTACAAAGTAACTATTAACCAAGTTTCTAAACTTGACAATTATCCGATCCCTAAAACCGATGATCGCTATGCAACATTAAGTGGGGGACAAGCTTTTTCCAAGCTAGATCTGAGCCAGGCCTATCAACAAATTGTACTCGACGAGGAGTCACGTAAATATGTAACAATCAACACGCATAAAGGATTGTATCAGTATAATCGTTTGCCGTTTGGAGTTTCATCCGCACCGGGAATATTTCAAAGAACAATGGAAAATTTGTTGCACGGAATCCCGAGAGTTGTTGTGAGAGTAGACGACATTCTTATCACTGGAAGTTCAAAGAGTGAACATTTAAACAATTAAGAAACTGTATTAGGCAAGATACAGGAAGCAGGTATGAGACTCAACAAGGACAAATGCGTATTTCTAGCACATGAAGTAGTGTATTTAGGTCATAGAATTGATCAATATG
This sequence comes from Mytilus trossulus, assembly GCF_036588685.1. Lineage (NCBI taxonomy): Eukaryota > Metazoa > Mollusca > Bivalvia > Mytilida > Mytilidae > Mytilus > Mytilus trossulus. Next base: position 3,727,137 of record NC_086378.1, read on the forward strand.
GAATATATCCTGTTGAAAGCAAAGTCAAAGCAATCACAGAGGCACCGGAACCTAAAAATGTTACCGAGTTAAAATCGTACTTAGGAATGCTTAACTACTACAACAGATTTCTGCCGGATTTATCTTCAAAACTAGCACCGTTGCATGAACTGTTGAAAAAGGAAAAACAATGGGAACGGGACAAATCAGAACAAGAGACTTTTGAACTATCAAAAACTTTACTAAAGTCTTCTAAAGTGTTGGTACATTATGACCCGAACAAGGACATTATTCTATCGTGTGATGCTTCAACGTATGGAATAGGGGCCGTCCTGTCGCACAAAATGGAAGATGGATGTAACAGACCGGTTGGATATGTTTCGCGCACGCTAGCACCCGCCGAGAGGAACTATAGTGTTCTTGAGAAGGAGGGATTAGCTGTTATATTCGCACTAAAGAAATTTCATCAATATTTGTTTGATAGACAATTCACCATTTATACAGATCATAAGCCATTGATAGGATTATTTAACGAAAATAAGTGTATTCCACCAATGGCAGCCGCAAGAATTCAGCGTTGGGCTTTGACACTGTCTGCATATGAATATAAGATAGTTTACAAAGAAGGAAAGACAAATTCTAACGCTGACGCACTAAGCCGTCTACCGTTAAACCGAGTAGGGAAAACGGAAGTACCCGCAGAAATGATCATGCTAATGGATCACATGGACTCTACGCCGGTTACTGCCCAGCAAATTAAAGCATGGACACGCAAGGATCCGATATTGGGACAAATAACTAACTATGTTTTGAAAGGTTGGCCAAATTACAGAGACAATGATGAAATGAAGCCATATTTTAGTCGAAAAACAGAGTTAAGTGTATTTGACAGTTGTCTATTGTGGGGAAATAGAGTTGTTATTCCAAACCCTGGAAGAGACATTATTCTTCAAGAACTACACGAGGGTCATCAAGGAATTTCACGTGAAAGTACTTGCTAGAGGTTATGTCTGGTGGCCAAATATGGACGCAGAAATTGAACAGACAGTTCGTGCATGTCACAAATGTCAAGTCAATCGACATGCTCCACCAGAAGCTCCAATGCATCCTTGGGAATGGCCATCAAACCCATGGTCAAGGATACATATTGATTATGCAGGGCCACTGTACGGGAAAATGTTCTTAGTATGTGTTGATGCACACTCAAAATATTTGGATGTACATGTAGTGAACTCTGCAACCAGTGCAAACACTATCGAGAAATTGCGCACTATGTTTGCAATTCATGGATTACCAGAAAGCATCGTGAGTGATAATGGAACACCGTTTGCTAGTCAGGAATTCCAGGATTTTGTTCAAACAAACGGAATTAAGCACATTCGTTCTTCACCATATCAACCTAGCACAAATGGGTTGGCCGAGCGTGCTGTTCAGACATTTAAAGAGGGGATGAAGAAGGTAACCGAGGGAAGTATAGAAACAAGAATGTCGAAATTCTTATTTACGTATAGACTAACACCATATGCCACAACCGCTATTGCTCCAGCTGAAATGTTAATGGGACGGAGACCAAGATCGTTGCTAGACTTAACATATCCGAACATTAACAGTCGTGTTCAACAGAAACAACAAAGACAAAAACAATCTCATGATAAGACAGCTCAAGTGAGAAATTTTAATGTAGGAGATAGTGTGTACATTTTGAGTCACAACCGTGAAGCTAAATGGATTACAGGAACTTTAATTAAAAGAACAGGACCAGTTTCGTTTGTCATTGAATTAAACGATGGCAGAACTGTTAAACGACATCAGAATCAGATCAGACACAAATATGATCAGTATAGTGACAATAAATTACAGATATTCTGATTCCAGTCGTATCCGACAATCAAGCAGATGTAGAAACACCGTCTGGTTCTAGTGACACAAGTGACAATTCAAAATCCGTTGTAAAACCTACCGTTGAGACTCCGAGACTAACCAGAACACGGAAACCGCCAAATAGATATGGATATTTTGTGTATAATTAAAATTGAACGAACTTTAGTTAAGGTAATGGTTAAAATGTTAAAGGGCAGAATAATCCCTTATAACCATTTTATGCAAAGAATTAAGGCAGTCTACCTATTCTTTGTTTTGCATGCAAAAATAGATTTAATTATTGCTTATTTTCAATTTCTAGTAGGATTTAGGAAATACACTATAATTGTAAAAGTTCATTCAGTTTAAAATTCTATAGATAAATATATGTGCAGAATTTCATTCATAAATTTAAAGTAAAAACAGATGATTGTGTTTTCATTCATTCAGTGATAAATGAACTATAAACATTAAGGTTATGTGAAATCTAAGGATGGAGGTGTGTAGTGACATTAATATAAACAGTTACATCCGCTGATAATTGATACTGTGACAGTTTCTATGTATCTATCATTTCGACCACACACGGGTTCATTATCTGCACATAGTTTAATAAGGCTTTTATTAGGATTATAATCATTCTGTAACTGTAGTTCGATCGTTTGAGTTGTATAATAAATATTAGTATTTACTTGGATTCTACTTTATATATATGTAGCATAAGATGCCACATAAATGTTAAAAACAAAAAGGCAAAAGCAGGTTAATACCAAAAAAGGTATTGCGCTTCCGACGTTTTTTCGTCTAGCAAATTATTATTATAGAATGAATGAATGGGTGTTTTTATAATGGCCCTGTTATATGTCCAAGGTCTGTAATAATGGTAGAGGAAGTCTGTAATGGCCCGAGGCAACACCGAGGGCCATTACAGACATCCGAGGACATCTAACAGAGCCATTATAAAACACCCATTTCTTAATACATTTATTAACCAACTGAATAAAAGTGTATGTGTTAATATACTAAATATCCAAGATCATGAAGATATTAAGTTGGCAGAAGTTATGTGTTGAAAAACAGGATGAACAGTGATCCCTATATATGGTTCTTTACAGTTGGTTGCTGGTTACTAAATTAAATAAAATACAAAAAAGTATTATACTCTTTACAACTTAATTTTATTAACTTTATTAAAAACCCTGATTGTGCTTTATACAGACAAACTGGGCATTAATACAGGGCCATTACAGAAAAACAGGGCTATTACAGAAATAACAGGGCCATTACAGAAAAACAGGGCCATTACAGAAAAACAGGGCCATTACAGAAAATATGTTATTTTTAATAACCAGTCATTTTTGGCAATAATGTACTTAGTTGGTTAATAAAACCCTTTATTAACAGATTAAAGCTCAAACAAACAAAAAATCGTTCTTAAATATTGATGCAATTAAAGGTCAAATATTAACAAAACATGGCAATTATAATTGACCTTGAAATATATACATTTTAAAGAAACCTATTCTGATCTCTATCTGCACAGAAATAGCTGTCACTCTCAGCATATGTTAAAAAAATGAAATAAAATTGTTTAATAAAAATCTCACATAATAAATAAAGACTCATTCCTTGGTTGACATTGTGTACAAAATGTATTAACTTCCATAATGCACATTGTTTTTACATATAAATGAAGAAAACAATATACACTCTACAACATGTGGTATCTATCAACTAACATAGTATTTTATTGGTGACAGTTTAATTTAAAAGTATGGTGTTTTCTAATCCACACAGGAGATGCATTCACATTTTTAGTGGAATTTCTTGGCCATATAGATGTAGACAGAATATGCAACTGTTTAACGTGTCATATTTCAAAACAATATAAAAGTTGACCATTGACAGAAGGTTATGCAATAAAACTTTAACTACATTATCTAGATTATCATGATTATAATCAAAAGATATGCAGTACTTCCCAAAATTTCAAAGAATAATTGACAGCCATTTACAATTTGTCAGAACAGGACATTATATCTATCTTATCTTAACTTAATAGTTATCTGAGATGTTTAAATTGAGTTTTCTCTTGTTTCCTGTTCACAGCTTTATACATGTAAGTGATAGTCTATCTGGTGTGTCTACATCTATTTCGTAAAATATTATTTTAATAAATAAAACAGATACATAATGTCAACAAATTAAAAAAAATCATAGTTCCTATTACCTTTAGAAATTAATTTTTCAAAATTTCCTACTTCAAAAAACCTTACCATGCTTCATACTATCAAGTTATACCAAGGTATAATAATTTGTACCATGGTATATGAATTCGTACCATGGTATAGGAATTTGTACCATACCATGGTACCATTCATACATACCATGGTATGATGGTATTCATACCATACCATCATACCATAACACATACCATACCATCATACCATACCATGTTTTACAGTATGCCCTTTGAAACTTCATGCCATGTACTAGCATGAAATAAAATCTACTGTTTTTACTTAATAGTTCAAATATGCTATAAAATTTATTTTTTTCAATATGTTTTGTTATTTATGTTTAAGGGATGGATTTACGGCTAATTGACAATAGCATCAACGACATGTTGAACAACAGGCCCCCGAGTTGTAGTATTATGATATGCTTGCTAATGATTAAGGAAACAGGTGTCATTACAAAATATCTAAAGTTATCTAAACAGGATCTAATTTAGTGATGTAATCTTAGTACAACTTAACATATGTTACATCTCATTAGCAATTCTATAACTCTTTAAGTTCGTTCATTTTCTTTAAAGATGTTACTGTTCTCTAGTAAACATAATATTTTCTATCTAATTGATATGTAATTTAAAAAGATTAAGAAGTTGTGACTAACCTGAAACTGTTCGTAAATAACTTCAAATTATTTTGAATATATCATAAACGGATAGTGAAGAGTAATTATTATTTCATTTGAGAGATTTGGTATTTATACTGACATGGGAGGGGAAAAAGTCACGTGTTGCTTAGCACCGCCTCAATATTTCCCGATTTGCACAGTAATCACGTATCAAGTTGTGAAACTTAAATGGATTTAGTATTCACCAATTGACTGAAAGGAGCGTACAAAATTAAATAACAATTAGCTATGCATGAATCAACATGGAAGAGAACTTTAAGCACATGAGATCAGCCCGTTTTTTATGGGTTTTTCTTGTTTCTTCTTTCGTTTTCTTTGTTGTGATTAGTGTACAATTGTTTGTGTTTTCGGTTTTTTCTATTTTTGCAATTGCGTGGTCAGTCTATTTTTGACTAATGATTTTAAACGCTCACGTGGTATCTTTTTGCACTCTCTACGTATTTTCGTTTTTAATTTTACACTTTGTTGACGATAACAAATACCGTTATGTATTATCACGTGTGGTAGTGTGCGGTAAAAATATATTGACGTATTTTAGAATCGCAACCCTCCATATCATGACTGATCCTCATAACTATCATGCTTATCATACTTCTTCATTCTTAAAAAAACAAACTATACCTGACTTACCTGAGGTTATTAAACATACCGGATTATTAAAGTCGCAAAATTTCCTAAAGCGAAATTTGAAACCCATAAATGATTTTTTCTTCTTCGTCAAACAATCATTTCAATGCATACCCGCACTTGAACTACTAGAAAAGAGGGACGAAAGATACCAGAGGGACAGTCAATGAAAATGTTGCACCTCCATATTAAAGAATAAGAACATTGCATACAGGAATTCGTTTATTCATGAATCTCTCACCTTGCAAATATATACCTTTATCGATCAATAAAAGATGCGCACTAACTTTAACTCAAATGCAAGTTTTAATCAAGGGTTCTAATTGGATGACAACAATGTGTAAAATTCTCTATCTATCTGTATATAGCTAAGAAAAACTGACAATAGGAATTTTGAAATGTTTTGGGATATATTTTTCAAATAAGGACTTTAAAAAAAAATCATATTTTCACCTAAAAATGTTGTTTTTATCTGCTTTGTTAAAGAATTTCAAATAAGCTGTTTATGTGAAAATACTTTTTAAATATGGCACATACAGAACTACCATTTATTACTGATGACCATCTTAAGTGGAAAGTAAAATCACACAAATACTGAACATCGAGGAAAATTCAAAACAGAAAATTCCTACTCAAATGGCAAAATCAAAAGCTCAAACACATCAAACGAATGGATCACAACGGTCTTATTCCTAATTTGGTACAGGTATGTTCTTATGTTGAACCTTCAAAGTTGTTCTATAACTGGCAAAACCTCTCACTTTTATGACGGTCGCATCAAATTCCATCATAGTGGCAAAGATATCTGAACAAATCAAACAGACATTGTAGGTAAAAATATCAAAAATAGTGTTACAGCAGTCAACATTGTTTTATAATCTTAATCAGTATAAAAACAAATAAAGACAATAAGACACAAAATTTTCAGAGAACTATAACACAATAACGGAATGTATAAGTTCCGAGACACGTCATATGTATCAAAGAAACACAAAAAGGTATATAGACAATGCACATTAGCAAAAATAAAAATAAAAACATACAATCACTATCATAAACAATAACACAATAGACGGATTTATAAGAACAGAGACACGTAAAATGGATATCAACAGAAATATTCATGAAGACAAACAAAAGAATATTATGATTCGTTGTTAAGATGATAAACAACGTCAGTACATACAATCTATACTTCAAGATTGATTGTTAGGTGTTTTAACGCCACGTTTGGTCTTTTTCGAAGCGGGCAGTTTTTATTGGTGAAAACCACCAACCTTCGACAGGAAAACTTTAATACAAAATTACTGTAAATACGGAAATTATTGCGTGCTTTTATCATTGCGATTTTGTCATATTAGACTAAAATGTGATTTTATTTTTTGCTATATTGAAAAAACTCCTATTTAAGTCATATAAAAAAAGCGAGTTTAAATTATTGCAATTATGACCATGACGCTATTTACGCAATATTAAAAACATCGCAATAATTTCTGAATTTACAGTAATCAAATGTTAAGTTCAAAGAGGCCAAGCACTATTAGAAACAAAAATTCTACAGATTGTCAAAGGAACTATCTACTACAAATACCGCCTTGTATGACGCCCTATTATAATTAATTGAAAGGGATTTTGATAATATTTCCTTCAAAAAGATTTTAAACATTTCAAAATGGGTTTTTTAGTTTCAGAGAATATTGTTCTTAGATTGGTGAACAAGATCAGCGAAAATTCCTCTGTATATCAAAATTTTTATGTTATCAGAATCAAATGAGTGTCATTCATAAGTGATCAACCATATATCATTCACGTCAATTCAATGCCAATAAAAGATAAAACATTATTCAGTTCCAAGAATTTAATATGTAAATGATTTCTGTGTTATTGATATACATGTATTCAGAAACCCCAAAATAAATCATGTCTTTCAACAGTATGTTATTGCTATATGTACCTGAGTCTACATGTAATTTAAGTTGTTTACTTCGTTTTACCACAAGCTATTTAATTGTATTGTTTACAATCAAGGACATCGAATTTCAATTAAATGGAATACCCGTAACTATCGACTCTATTTAAAGTGTTTAAACATAATAGATCTCTATGTTCTTATTCAATACTTCAAAATAACATAAATAAAGAAAAACTCCACACTGTTTTTTTGGTTATCAGTTTGCCTCGACAGCACATAAAGATTAACGTATTACAAATAATTACACAAATATACAAATTTGCTGTCATTGACCGCTGCCATCACATATAAACACAATCTACAATAGAAAAGTATTCTATAAGGTGAAGAACAAAATCTGTTCTGTAAGGCATATTATATAAACTATTTACTACATAACATACTATGTTTTTTTCCTATGAAGTCTAGGAAGGGGATGGGTGGGAAACGAAACTGTACTGTCGCATAGGCGAACCCCGAATGACACTTCTATACTATAATACTATAATTTATCGCTTAAATTCTAGCATAAAGTTCCAGTGGAATTGTCTGACCACTGTTTATTATCTGTATGCTTTAAATCATGTACTCAAAGAGAGACAACTCTTGAGTCTCATTCTGATGTTGGTAAATTTCAATGGGAACATTCCAGGTCAGACAATTATCATGATGCTTTATTGCATAAAGAGTCTGTAAATAATATATTAGATCTAATGAACAATATTGATGATGAAAACTGTGATGATATTGATTTTCTTATCTCATCAGTTAATAAAATTTATGTTAATGCAGCATCACAAACTTTAGTATTAAAAAAGAAAAGTTCTCGTCCATCTAATAAGAGAAAAAGAGCTAAACCCAAAAAAGCATGGATGTCCAATGATTGTCTTTTGTTGAGGAAAGAAGTAAGGTCTATTGGTAAAAGACTCCAAAAGGATAAAAATAATGCTAACCTTCGCCAAACATATTCTAATTGTGTAAAACATTATAATAAACAAAAAAAGAGCTTAAAAGCGGAGTTTTATAGGACATTTATTAGTAAATTGAATAGCCTAGAACACAAAGACTCTAAGTCCTTTTGGAAATCTATTAACGATCTAAAAAATAACCACCAACAGGCACCCAGTCCATTATCAAAGCAGGAATGGGTAGAACATTACAAATCCTTATTAAACTCTGATTCAGAACTTAATTTTCCTAATGATCTTGAGACATCAAAGGACAATCATTGCTCTCTGGATTACCCATTTACTTGTAATGAAGTTAAAAAGGGTATCACTAGACTTAAATCTGGTAAGTCTGGTGGTCCTGATTTGATATTGAATGAGTTTATTAAATGTAGTGCCTCATCCATGGTACTAGTTATGTTAAAACTTTTTAATAAAATACTTCAATGTGGAAAATTTCCAAAATCATGGAATCTGTCATATATTTCTTCAATTTTTAAATCAGGTGATCCTAGTGATTGCAATAACTATAGAGGTATATGTGTCTCTAGCTGTTTAGGTAAATCATTTACTTCATTACTGCAAAACAGATTAACCGTGTTCATAGCGTCTAAAGATTTGTTGAGTGCCAATCAGGGTGGCTTTCGTGAAGGATATAGAACAAGTGACCATATATTCATACTGAAAACTTTAATTAATAAATATCTAAATAAGTGTAAGAAAAATCTTTACATTTGTTTTGTGGACTTTAAAAAGGCATTCGACAGTGTTGTAAGAAAGGCATTACTACATAAATTGCTCAAAAAGGGAATAGGTGGGAAATGTTATGACTTGTTAAAACATATGTATAGTAATACATTATATTGTTGTAAAACAGATGGATTTATTAGTGAATCATTCCATGCTAATTTAGGGGTGAAAAAGGGGGACAGTCTTGGCCCCACCCTTTTTAATATTTTTGTCGATGACATAGATTCCTATTTCAACCCTGTTTTGTCTGATCCAGTTAATTTAAATCAGAATAACTTTAGTCATCTTCTTTATGCAGATGATTTAATCTTAATTTCAGAAACACCTAATGGCTTGCAACACTGTGTGGATGCCTTACAATCCTTTTGTATTGATTGGGGCCTAAATGTGAACACCAAGAAAACACAAACTATGATTTTATCAAATAGTAAAAATAGATCTTTATTAGATAAACATTATTTTTATTTTGGTCCCCAACCATTAGAATCTGCTACGGAATATAAATACTTAGGTATAGTCTTCAACAATAGAGGTAAACTTAATATAGCAGCTGAAAATCTTGCTGATAAAGCACGTAAGGCATATTTCGCCTTGAAATCAAAATTACCATATTCTAATTGTATTGCAGTGGAAAAATGGGTAAGACTTTTCAACTCATTAATTTCACCAATTATGACTTATGGATCTGAAATTTGGATCTCAGATTTTAATATAAATCTTGACACTGCTGATAAACTACCATTTGAAAAGGTTCAGAATATGATTATGAAAAATGTTCTTGGTGTTCATGGTAAGGCTTCCAATTTAGCTTTACGTACAGAACTTGAGCTATATCCAGTGTGTTTTATATCATATAAACTAATGTTTAAATACTATGCTAGATTAACTGACATTGAAGTTGGAAACAACCCAAAATTTGATCTATTAAAATCTGCATTCATTGAAGATAAAAAATTGTATACACAAAAGAGCGCTTGCTGGGTACAGTCCTTACATAAACTAAAAAAGTTAATCAACTTTGATTCACTTCAAATATCACATAATATGTTTGAGGACTCACTGAAAAACTTTTATAAATGCAAGATGTTGGGTCAACTTGAGAATATTAAATCTAATAACACAGGTAAACTAAGATTTTATAGTAAAATGTGCTCATCATTTTACTTGAAAGCTTACTTAAGATTTGATATTAAAAAATATGATAGGTCACTGCTTACAAAAATTAGAATAAGTGCACATTCACTTGCAATTGAAACTGGGAGGTATAGCAAACCAAAAATTTTAGCAAGTGAAAGATACTGCAAACTTTGTAAAGATAAAGTGGAAGATGAAATTCGTTTTCTTTTACATTGTCCTCTATATAAAGACCTTCGAGAGAAGTTTGATATTTTCAAAAACCTTAATAATGATGATGATATTAAATCAACGATCTATTTACTTAATCCAGTAAATCTAGTTAACACCAGACAAATATGTAGTTATTTAAGTCAAGCTTTTGAAGCTCGTAATAATAATCTAATGTCAGTTGGTCTACCATAAGTATAATACTATGTAATACTGTGATATAATTGGTACTTCAAATGTTTTCTTTATGTTGTATTTGCATAAATTGTCATGTTTAATGTGTTTATATCTTGGAATACGCATTGTATCATATGTGCTTTGTCCAATAAAATATTTGAATTTGAATTTGATATTGTACAAGTGTAATTTTATGTCCACTGTAATTAATTTTGTCATATTAACGTTTTGGTTATCGTCTGTTAAAGTCATTAAGTCAAATAGCTATCCTGCTATAAGAGATAAACATAGCATGTTCTCCAAGGTCACGTAGTAAATACTTATACAATGTATATGATTTATATGTTTTATTTTTGTAAACAAAGAATTGGAGAATATTTGGAGATAATTTAGGTCAGTTGGAGAATATTTGGAGAATATTTAGGTCAGTTGGAGAATATTAGGAGATCATAGGTATATAAGAGCCCTTAGAAGTTTTAGTGTTTAGGAAATTGAAGTTGAGAAAGGAACTAAACATTATGAAACGTTAAAAACATTTTATTATTGTGGTCAGTTTTTAGCCGATTTTGGGAGATATTATAGATTCTTAGAAAGTTGTGTCATTACTATTCAACTGTATGCATTTTTTTATATTTTGTCCGCTCAGACTGTTGCGTGGTTTAGAACACTATGCCTGTGGCGTTATTCTTTGGGGTGCACAGTATTGGACACTGTTGCCGGTTTTGATGCGGAATTGTAATGAAATCCATTTGAGATGTGTGAAAGTAATGTGCCAATGAATATATGAACTATGCATTTTGTAAACTGTATATATATAATGTAAATTGTGTCCTGGAATGGAGTTCTAATAAATAGATTAGTGAATTTACTTGTATATTTCTTTGACAACAAGACTACAGATTATTGAATTATTTTGTTCTTGAATTTTCTGTGATTTTATAATACCCGGCCTGACCAGAAAGTTTGATGTAACTCGACCGCCATGGCAATATATATCACCTAAACCGGTTGTAATTACTGTTTCTTCTGTGAAACTTTTTTAAAAGAAAAAGGGCTAACTCTAATTCTCTCAGCTCTCTTCATGTTGAACTTTGCATCGTTTCACTACATCTTATGGAAAATCTTATTTTCTTATTCAACGGTATATGCACCAGCGGCAATATTGCTAGCATCTACACAGGCAAATTTTGCTCACGTGAATTTCAGGTGAATCTCATTTCACGTGAATTTCACATAAATTTCACTTTAATTTCACGTGAATTTCACATGAATTTCACGTGAAGTGATTTTACGTGAAATTCACGTTAACTTTTTACGTGAATTTCACGTGAAGAGATTTCACGTGAAATTCACATTAAATTTTCACGTGAATTTTACGTGAAATTATTTCACATGAATTTCACGTAAAAATTTCACGTCAAATTTCACGTGAAAAAAATATAAATGGTGTCTAAGTTATAAAAAAATAACTGAAAATCAAAAATTTTCTCAACATCTCATACCTTGTATTATATGTATCATATATTCCCTGGGAATCTATTTAATTTCAAAAATTCTAATTTCACGTCATATTCACGTGAATATTTCACGTGAAATACATGTGAAAATATTCATGTTATATTTACGTGAAAATTTCACGTTAAATTTACGTGAACAATTTCACATGAAATTAACATGAATCAAAACCCCTGTGAAAGTTATGTTTCATTTTATCTGAATTAAACCATGAGTTAATAAGACAAATTAAATTTTTTTGAGTTAAATTTATGCAATATATGAGAAACAAATTCACCTGAATTTTACACATACTATTATTCATTCCAATTTCTTTTTTGCAAAATTGAGTCATTTCAAAGCTGTTATTCTTTGTATCTCAAGAAGTACATCAATGTAAATGATTAATATTTATCCTTTCTTAAGCATGAATTACCTCCCTTGATAATGGGTTAGATGCAACTACAAAAACATGTTGGTTTTGAATTATATTTTCTATCACTGTTTATATATTTTGTTTGGGCATGTATCATATTTTCCCTCCGGTTTATATGATCCGTTCATCCTATATATTGACTCTTAAAATTCAAGAGTTAATCTAAAAATGAGGGTACTTTCTCTAAAAATTAGGGTACTTTTTATATGGCCTTCCAAATACCGTTTGGAAATGTTGTTTGTGCTGTTTTTAGACCCTTCTACAACGAAATTTGTTTGACATGCACACGTATAAAAACTGCGGTTTTTATCCAACGCAGTCATAGGTTTGAACGTAGTTTTCAATTTAGACTCGTTTATATTTTTTGTTTGGGCATGTATCATATTTTCCCTCCGGTTTATATGATCCGTTCATCCTATATATTGACTCTTAAAATTCAAGAGTTAATCTAAAAATGAGGGTACTTTCTCTAAAAATGAGGGTACTTTTTATATGGCCTTCCAAATACCGTTTCGATCCCTAACATCACTGAAGAGACATTTATTGTCGAAATACGGATATGGTGTACTAAAGAAATATTGACACCGAATGTTTGTGGCACAACATCCTGTCCACAAGTTAACACTTTTTTTTTTCTGTGACGTATTAAATTTATATTAGAATCCATTTTGTTACATCTTGTGATCAATTTTATTTGGCAATCGTCAATGGCAGTCAGCAGGGTTAAAGAACATCAGTTGTTCGACCTGTTAGTCAAATGCGTTTTGTTTAAATATACTTTTTCACTCTCTTGGTCTTTTGGAAAATGTTGTTTGTGCTGTTTTTAGACCCTTCTACAACGAAATTTGTTTGACATGCACACGTATAAAAACTGCGGTTTTTATCCAACGCAGTCATAGGTTTGAACGTAGTTTTCAATTTAGACTCGTTTATATTTTTTGTTTGGGCATGTATCATATTTTCCCTCCGGTTTATATGATCCGTTCATCCTATATATTGACTCTTAAAATTCAAGAGTTAATCTAAAAATGAGGGTACTTTCTCTAAAAATGAGGGTACTTTTTATATGGCCTTCCAAATACCGTTTCGATCCCTAACATCACTGAAGAGACATTTATTGTCGAAATACGGATATGGTGTACTAAAGAAATATTGACACCGAATGTTTGTGGCACAACATCCTGTCCACAAGTTAACACTTTTTTTTTTCTGTGACGTATTAAATTTATATTAGAATCCATTTTGTTACATCTTGTGATCAATTTTATTTGGCAATCGTCAATGGCAGTCAGCAGGGTTAAAGAACATCAGTTGTTCGACCTGTTAGTTAAATGCGTTTTGTTTAAATATACTTTTTCACTCTTTTGGTCTTTTGGAAAATGTTGTTTGTGCTGTTTTTAGACCCTTCTACAACGAAATTTGTTTGACATGCACACGTATAAAAACTGCGGTTTTTATCCAACGCAGTCATAGGTTTGAACGTAGTTTTCAATTTAGACTCGTTTATATTTTTTGTTTGGGCATGTATCATATTTTCCCTCCGGTTTAAATGATCCGTTCATCCTATATATTGACTCTTAAAATTCAAGAGTTAATCTAAAAATGAGGGTACTTTCTCTAAAAAGGAGGGTACTTTTTATATGGCCTTCCAAATACCGTTTCGATCCCTAACATCACTGAAGAGACATTTATTGTCGAAATACGGATATGGTGTACTAAAGAAATATTGACACCGAATGTTAGTGGCACAACATCCTGTCCACAAGTTAACACTTTTTTTTTCTGTGACGTATTAAATTTATATTAGAATCAATTTTGTTACATATTGTGATCAATTTTATTTGGCAATCGTCAATGGCAGTCAGCAGGGTTAAAGAACATCAGTTGTTCGACCTGTTAGTCAAATGCGTTTTGTTTAAATATACTTTTTCACTCTTTTGGTCTTTTGGAAAATGTTGTTTGTGCTGTTTTAAGACCCTTCTACAACGAAATTTGTTTGACATGCACACGTATAAAAACTGCGGTTTTTATCCAACGCAGTCATAGGTTTGAACGTAGTTTTCAATTTAGACTCGTTTATATATATACGTTTATATATATCCTGAAGAGTCCCAATGGAAGGATGAAATCGATAGAATGGAACTGTTAACTTTTTACTTATTTTATTATTTTATTTAATGAATATATATATATATCTAGTAGAGTCATTAAATTGGAATTTTGTATACATGTGTATTTTTTATTTGAATTTCAAATTCATAGATGCATATATTATATTGATGAACTAATTGATTTACTAGTAATATTACAATAATTATCAATTAGTAAATTCTATTACTTTTACACATCTTATGTCTTCTTTACTTTTGTACTTTTAAAAAATGTTGAAGGTGACTCCAACTTATGAAATAGATTACTCACTCACAGTTACTGTCATAGATTCTTTACTTCCCATAATTGCAAAGAAAAAAAAGGGTAATATATATGTTCCGGACCATATGAGTATCTAGACCATACGCGTATGGTCATGACCATATGGGTATATACTCATACTTAATGTAAAATTTTGAGTGTCCCCATTCTTATGGGAATTGTTTTCCAATCAATGTAGGAAAATAGTTACAGAAAACAAAGGCAAAGTAAATAAAGTTGCAATAATTGACAGATATGGGTCCAGGATATTGAAAAAGTGTGAGATGACTTGTAAAAAGAAAAGGTACCGTGGGAATGTGGTAAATCCCCCCTTTTTTCCCATAAAATCTGCTTTAGAACTGATTTCAAATTTTTAATTATCTTTTTAACTTTATTTATAATGAATAAATTTATGGTCTTTAATATACATAGTGTCTTAGATGGATTAGTAGGCTGTTTAATGCAAAGGTGGATCCAGGGGGGGGACCGCCCCCCCCCTTTCATGGGAAAAATTTGGTTGATTATATAGGGAATCATTGAAGCATGACTGGAGCGCCCCTCCTTAGGTCAGTCAGCGGGCCCCTCCTTAGGAAAAGTTCTGGATCCGCCACTGTAATTGTCTTCTATTTGGACAGGTTGCTGTCTCTTTGGCAATTGTTTTCCATTCTAAGTTTTATGTATGTTATGAAAACTAATTGACTGACAGTAAAATATTATTTCAGAGGCGGATTTAGGGGGGGACAGGGTCCCCTCCTTTTTGGGAAAAAAAATTGGTTGCTTCCACCCTTTTTGGGGAAAAAAATTGGTTGCTTCCACCCTTTTTGGGGAAAAAAATTGGTTGCTTACATAGGAAATCAATGAAGCGTGGCTTGGGCGGGCCCCCTTTTAGGCAGTCAGTGGTCCCCCACTTATGAAAATTTCTGGATCTGCCCTTGTATTTGAAAGCTAAATGTGTGGTAAATGAATTGCTAATTAGACAAGGCTGGGTTATTTCTCATTGAATTAAAGTTGAACATTTATCTTTATATAAATATTATTTTACGTAATGAAATCACAGTCATAATCTGTAATTATTATAACTAATATAACAGTCCCTTAGTCATTAATTGAAATTATAGTTAAATAAGTTATTATATTTTATAAATTAAAGGGTTTTAAGGGTTGTCCATGTGGAGGTGCTCCTTTCTAAAGGATGCTTATAAACAAAATAATATTCATATGTTCCAAGAATTTGAATAGTATATATTAAAAGAATGGGGACCCGGATACCTTTTTTTTATATGGAGAAATGCTTTGACCATCAGCAAAATATCCGCCAATCTCTAGTCCGGATTCGGATTTTTTAAAACGATTGAAAGATACAGATTATGACGCGTTTTGAAGGGAAAACCGTAGTATTTAATTTTCCCAGCATTAGGTTGGCCTTTTGTGTACTCAAGGCAGGTGAAGGAAGTCAAATTAGGAGCGCTGTGATTGGATGTAAGGGTACAATATATTTTTTATTTATCTATGAATAACTGCAGTGTGTATATTTACAATATAAATTTTAAAACCTACTGAAATATTTTCTAGAGAATTATTCGAAAAGACTTGTAAAATTTCATAAATTTGGTGCAAAATGACGGTGGGCATGGATAACATAAACAAGCTCCGTTGGAAGTTGGTCATGATACTTTTTGGCTTTAATTTTTAAAACAGAGTAATAAAGTACTAACACAACATATAACTGTTTTATCCAGGTTTCTATCTTAAAAAGTGGTAAATTTAGAAAATGTTAACATTGTCGCCTATGGCAGAATAAATAGTACCGTTTTCCCTGAAGAGAAGGACGCAGCCGATTGTCAACAACAATAGTACTTGTTTTAGCTAGACAACCAATATCAAGGAGCTACGAATAGTAATAAATACGTGAGGATATACTACAGGTAACTCAAACAAATGATTTTAGTGCAGGAATAAACAGAAATCTGCAATGACTGAATGTTTTCATCTTCGAGTTTGGTATAGTGACTTACATCAATACATGTAGTGTCCGTTCGACATGATTCACGTTCGCCCAAGTACCTGTTTGCCCATGATCGATTCGCCCTGATTTTTTTTATATGTTGTCTACTTGCATAATGTTTATTATTTGAACAGAGTATGGCAAAGAATGTTGAAAAATTCGGCGAATATGTGTATTACTGCAAACAAAAAATTATTTTCCCTTTAATTTTGTTTTAGTACTTTAATATCTTTATTGATATTTGTTTACTGTTACAATTCATGAAGTATTATAACAGAGACATATATAATAAATAAACTGTCTGTTTGTTGTCTCTTTGACATCATTCCACATTTCTATTCTCAATTTTATCAAAATACTTTTCATGTTTTACAATTCGTATACATTGTATGTACAAAAAATATACATCATTGTTTTTACTCATTTTTGACTAGTTTACAAAACAAAACGTAATTTACGGTCTCACTAATTAGCGACAAGAAGAATATTTGTTTACGATTCAAACCGATACTACATTGTACATGTTGTACTACATGTATCTTATCTATGATTAACTCAAAGTCATATATATAGATAACAAAACACTTGCAGTTTAATATCACATACATTTGTACATGACACAGGACAATCACTGACAAGTTTCAAGACTTGCTAGCAGTAACTGAAATCCAGCACAAATACCTAATCTGGCGTACACTCTTATTCTGCAGGTGGCTGTACATGTACCTCACTTTTTACATTAAATACCATTTAACGTCATATCATAAGGAAAACAATTGTGTTGATTTCTCTTAATCAAACATATTTGGATAACAATTTATAGAAAACTACCACAAGGGCCAGGGGATTTCCAGTTAGGGGAGGGAAATGTTCCCATACATCTTTGTAAGTCTTGAACTGGCAAAATGGTATGAATCAATAACCATGATAACTACAACAAGATGATATAATATAAAAATGATATGGAATTGATTGTCAATGAGACAACTCTCCACAAGACACCAAATGACACAGAAAGTAACAGCTTAAGGTCACTGTACAGCCTTCAACAATAAGCAAAGGCAATATCACATACTCAGCTACATTTACATGTATGGGAGGCAAGGTTGGCAAAGTATAACCCGCCCGGGTATTCCCGTGCTTGGCAATACTCCCAAAAATGGGTAATACTGGGCAATACTGGGCAATATGATTTTTCAAGCTTTTTCAACAATAAATAGTAAAGACTTGTTGTAGTTTCATAGTATTATAGCTAAATATATACATTTTATACAGATAACCATTGAGAGTCATTTAAAAAATTCGATTTCATTCTCTTCTCTACTTAACTTTCATGTAGTAAGGCAAAACACAAGACTTACACATTTTAGGATTCTTTGTTAATTTGATTTCCAAGCATTGTTTCAATAATCTAAACATTTTATTGCAGTGTTTATGTGGATTGTAAATTGAATTGCTATACATGTATATGCAATCGTGATTGCTAAATAAACACCCTACAGGGTCTTGTCATTAACTCTTATAGAAATGAAAAGGCTGATTATTGTTATATAAACATATATTTGTTCTTATCTGAATAATTACTTGTCTTATTAATTAGTTATGTACATTAGTACATATAAATTATTTAAAAGTAATTTTTATTACATGTAATTGGTCAATTCTTTATATTAGCTATACTAGATCACACCCGCGAAATCGCGGGCATATACAGCTTGTGAACTGTTTTAGGATGATTTTTTGTAAAAGATATTATGTGTGGAGAATTTCATAAAAGTTATCAAAATCCGTCTCCCTTTTTCTAAAGTCCAATATTTGTTTCCTTTCTGTTAAATTCAATTGTTTTCGTGTTTCTGGCCTCAGACCACAATTATTCTTCTCCTTTGCTACAATGCTTCTTTCGGTAAAAGTCAAATCAAATTAAAAATTTGCACCGTTTCAAACATGAAATAAATGTAACTGCTTATATATAGACCATTTTTAGTCTAATAAAATCTGCTTCTAGCACAATCCATCAGTGCTTTTCTTTTGAGAGCCTTATTAACATGCCAATGGTAGGATATGAATCATATATAAATGACTAAGACCGACTAAGGCTAATTTGAGGGGTGGTCGGAGGGGACCTGATCCCGAAATCCCGGATTTAAAACCATAAAATCCAGAGAAGCACAATTTAAAGAAATTCATATCCCGAAATCCCAAAATCGAAAAATATATTTCTGGATCCCGTAAAGATCAATCCCAAAATCCTGAGTTTAAAAACACCCGATCCCGACGCCCCGAATAACGTCCTGCCTCCTTCTTATCTCAACCTTACTTTCATTTTTGCCAAATCACTATTTTCCCTTTCAACAATAAATTTGTATGCCCCATTTATGGACATTATATTTTCTAGTGTTGTTGGAAGAATTTTGTAAAATATTGAATGACTGGACTCGGAATTTTAGCAAAAGTATCATAATAGTTATCAAAGGTACCAGGATTATAATTTAGTACGCCAGACACGCGTTTCGTCTACATAAGACTCATCAGTGACGCTCATATCAAAATATTTATAAAGCCAAACAAGTACAAAGTAGATAAGTCATAGGATATTGGGGACAGGAATATGTTTTTTTTATCCCTCCTCCTTTATTTCCAAAATTCCAAATTTTTGGTTTTCTATCAATTTCAATACGAACATACATTTAGTATGTTATGAACATTTAATTAGTAAAGAGCCTGTAATTCAGTGGTTGTCGTTTGTTTATGTGTAACATACTTGTTTTTCGTTCATTTTTTTAACATAAATAAGGCCGCTAGTTTTCTCGTTTGAATTGTTTTAAAAAACAAGGATTTCTGGTATCCAAACATTAAACCCTTGAATAATATACATGTACATTGTGCATCATTTGTATATGTTCATACATCTGAATGAATATATAGATATATATAAGAAGATATGGTATTATTTCCCTTCACCCAAGATTAAATGACATAGAGGTTAACATATTATAAAACTACAGGTCACAGTACATCCTTCAACAATGAGCAAATCCCATACAGTGTACCTTTCTATGGATCTCCATGAAATTGAGACTCAAGGTTCGATACCAAAGTGGTAAAAATATAAGATCAAAGGGGTTTATTATTGAAGTGTAAGGGAAAATTGTATAAAAATCAATTTCAAATGGTAACAATTTGAAAACTAATTTAATAATGACAAAAAGGGGGAGGGTCTTCAGTTACTATTGTAAGACTACAATCATGACAATGAATGGGATGACCTGCTTTTAGTTATTGTGCCAAATTTAATCAAACGTTGCCTCAATCATTAAAAGGGTATCTAATGCTATTAATTGTGATTTTTAAAACAACAGTGAAGACAGGTGAGCGACACAGGCTCGACACAGGCTCATGATATTTGATACATGTAGATAATTAGTACAATTCCAAGTCTAATACAAATAGAAAGAAATTCATGGATATTATAAGCTAATTGTTTGCAAAACTCTTTGAATAGTATTGTGTCCACATGCTAAAAACTGTTTTCTCCCTTTCAGCAATATAACAAGGAATGGACAGAGGAGTTGACTATGGATAATGACTGATACTGGAATAAAGGAAACTATATACAGTGTCAAATGATTCCATGCCTGACAGTCCATTTTTATATGTACATAAAATGTATGTTGACAGCCAATGGTAAGTATTAATCTCCATCATACATGTACAAATGTATATACAATGATGGTATGTGCATCTCTGAGACTTACATTTCGCTGTTGTGTGGCTTCATTTCTGACCAGAGACAACTGATAATAATTAGATTATCCTTTATTTTATATTTAAATATTACATGTATTATGTACTACACACCTACTTTTGCATAGGTACTATTTCTGTACTAAAATATGTAGTACTGGAAATTTACTTTAATTAGTACCTATGCAAAAGTAGCTGTGTAGTAACTACATATATGTACTTAATGACTTGCATTCATTTAACTTGTAATAATTATGATGCAGCATCCAACAAAAAGTGAGCTTTTCTCATCACTTGGCGTCCGTCGTCTGTAAACTTTTACAAAAATCTTATCCTCAGAAAACTACTGGGCCAAATTTAACCAAACTTGGCCACAATTAGCATTGGGGTATCTAGTTTTAAAAATGTGCCCAATGACCCAGCCAACCAACCAAGATGGCCGCCATGGCTAAAAATAGAATATGGGGGTAAAATGTAGATTTTGGCTGATAACTAGTATATAGTGATAAACTATAAACAGCAATAATGTTCAGCAAAGTAAGATATATACAAATAAGTCAACATGACAAAAATGACCATCAATTGACTCCTTAAGGAGTTATTGCCCTTTATAGTAAATTTTTAACAATTTACATTAATTTGGTAAACTTGGGTAAATTTTTTTAAAATATTTTCCTCTGTAACTAAACATTGCTAAAGGGCCAAGTTTATTATGAATAGAGACAATTGCAAGTAGCAAGAATGTTGAGTAAAGTAAGACATACAAACAAACACATTACAATCATAAAAACACAATGTTGTCATCAATCCATCTGTGTCCTTTGTTTATTATGCACATAGACCAAGGTGAGCGACACAGGCTCTTAAGAGCCTCTAGTTACCTTGTATGCTGACTCATAATTAAGTATGGGCTTTGCACATTTGTGAAGGCTGTACGGTGACCTATAGTTGTTAATGTCTGTGTCAATTTGGTCTCTTGTGGACAGTTGTCTCATCGGCAATCATACCACATCTTCTTTTTTATACTTAATGATGATTGTGTACATTTATATCTATGAATTCTGTCAGATTGTGGTATTAAAAAAGTTTTGAGTGTTTAGCACATATATATAGAATGTCATTGGAGTTTAGACTAATTTGATTTCTGATAATGGCAGAGTGTTTTGAATATTAATGACATTGCTTCATAGTGCTGATCAGATTACCTTTAATTGATTACAGGTATATACAATGTACATGTACATGTTCACTGCTACTTTTGCAGGTATTATTTCTGTTCTAAAAAATTATAGTACTGGACATTCTGTACATGTATTTTACAGTACTTGTCTATTTCAAATTTCTTAAAGTTATGATTTTCCAACATGGAATATTGTGATCACTGTGGGTATTATTTCTATATCAAATTTTATTATTTCTATACCAATTATTTTAGTACAAAAATACAGTACCTAAAATTACAATAATTTTAAAGTAACAAAATAGTACTGAATATTAAAAGTGGATTTCCAGTAAAACATATTTTTGGTACAGTCTCAGAAATAGTACCTATCAGTCTATGCAAAAGTAGAGGTGTACATTTTTTTTTAATATGAATAGAATTTAATTGTTGAAGATTGAAAATTTTTAGTAAATTAAAAATAAGGAGATGTGGTAGGATTGCCAATAAGAAAATGATCATGATCAGCCACTTTCAACATGAAGGGGATGCATGCAAGCACTTTTAGGCCACTTTTATTATGACCTTCAACAATGAACAGAACAATACAGCTGTTAATGATCCTGACAAAATGTGCAACAGTTCAATCTAGAAAACTAGTACAAGTCATTTTGCTATTCTAATGCAACAACGTTTGTAACGTTCATTTTGATTGGATAACGTCACTTTCTTACATGGCATCAATTGACAATTGATGCTATGGGACGTAGGCGCAAGCGCAGACGGCATATGACAGATTTTAAATACATGTTTTAACGTTGTTTTCTGTCAGTTTCATTAGAATGGAGATAACAATATTGTATTTTAAGCTCCGACGGCATCAATTTGGGCTAACGCGTCGCCAGTAAACTTAATTTGCGACCATCAAATACCCAATTGATGCCGTCGGAGCTTAAAATACAATACAGTTAACTCCTAAGTGATGTTCACTTATTGGTTGTAAAAAAAAATCAATTGTTTTCTCTGTTAACGTTGCAGTCTGTGCCAAACTGACTAGGGTTTGTCTGACCGAAAGAGAAATTTGATTATTTTTCTCTATTATGTCTGTATGTCAACCAAAAAATCTAAAAATTTCTGTGAGTGTCTGACCTAATTATCCGATTCACGGCTCTTGGCAAATATGTTTAACAACAGTTGGTTGTGTGAATTTGACATATATCTAAGGTAAATGAATTTTCAGTTGTATTCCTATTTTTTTATTTGGAAAACATTTATCAGGTTCAGTGCTTATATATTTATAATAATTAATCATGTTAATGGAATGTAAATTTTAAGAATTACATATTTGTAGCTCCCAAGATGTATGTGGAAGTGAAGCTATACACAATAAATGAATGAATTGATTAGATATACATGTAGAAGAGACCCTAGATCAACAGTACATGTAACTTAAACTGGTATGTATTTGTTACAGTATTTGTAGTCAAAATGGTATATAACAAAGATGCAGAATCCTGTTATGCCTGTGCAAATTTAAAAAGGAGTCGACACAAACTGACAAAATAAAAAAAATACTATCAATCAACAGATCAATGGTAAAGTTAATCTGCTATATACATGTATGGAATTAGGCATTTAGTTACCATTTTTCAGTCCATATAAATTTATGAGAATATAATTTTATTATCTGTATTTCCTATGATTTCAATTCTTATTTCATATTGATATTCCCATGTGCATGATGTGTTATGCTTGTTGTTTGAGGAAAATTATCAAAAGAGCTTGACCAAGATTAAACAATTACTGGTATCATGAATCATGCCATTTTTGTCTTGTCTGGAACTGATTGTATAGTGTACATGTCTGTCTGGGCAGGGTTCATCTGAACATAACCTGATATTCATGGTTCATTGGTCAATAATAAGATTCATATTTTGGTCTGTTTGTTGTATACTATATACAAGCTATAATTAATTAAGAGATCAACTATATTTGGTGTAGGTAATGATTGCAAGGTGCACATGTCTGTCTGGCTTGGTTTTTCTGACCTTGGACTTGGTATTATTTGTTTGACAGTATTTGTTTTATGGGTCATGATTGGTTATGTTAACTGGGTAAATAATAATCACCATCAAATCACCAATTGATCATGTCAAAGCTTAAAATACAATACAGTTATCTCCTTTTATCAGTTTGATAAATCATTGGAGATTAAACATGTTAAATTGATGTAATATTTTTTGCTTGACTACAAATACAAACATGCTGATTTTGTTATATTACAGGATCTGTAGGAAGTATTCCAAGAGTCTGATTGCTAAGTATGCATTACAGGATTTTATTATTGGAGCAACATCTTAGGAGGATAAGTGCAAATGTATGAAGGAATCCTTGGGAACAAAAAGCAATTATATGCAGAAGAGGAGTCTTAAACATTATTAACAGAGTCAAAGTAGTGGTGTATTCAAGAAGTGTAAACCAACTGGAATTAACTATTGTGTATATTTTTTCTACATCAAGCACTTTCAGAATTATAATACAATTCAAATTATTGTGTCAACATACAACAGTAAAAAATGAAAATGTTTTAAAATCAATTTTATATAAAAAAAACGAAATAACATTTTTTTTTAGCTTATTGTGCAGCCAAGCTTTGAGATCAACATTATGCATTAACCTTAAGATCAGGGTTAAAATGAGAAAAACAAACTATTTTTGCATATATGAAATAAGAAGTAAATGATTGTAAATTACAGAGAGACTTTCAATATGGTACATTTGTATATCAGCTATATTTCACAGAACTTTCTATTTTAGTTTATTAGTACATTAGATATGAGGTAAACATGTTATGTTATGAACATTTAAGTAAAGAGCCTGTAATTCAGTGGTTGTCGTTTGTTTATGTGTAACATACTTGTTTTTCGTTCATTTTTTTAACATAAATAAGGCCGCTAGTTTTCTCGTTTGAATTGTTTTAAAAAACAAGGATTTCTGGTATCCAAACATTAAACCCTTGAATAATATACATGTACATTGTGCATCATTTGTATATGTTCATACATCTGAATGAATATATAGATATATATAAGAAGATATGGTATTATTTCCCTTCACCCAAGATTAAATGACATAGAGGTTAACATATTATAAAACTACAGGTCACAGTACATCCTTCAACAATGAGCAAATCCCATACAGTGTACCTTTCTATGGATCTCCATGAAATTGAGACTCAAGGTTCGATACCAAAGTGGTAAAAATATAAGATCAAAGGGGTTTATTATTGAAGTGTAAGGGAAAATTGTATAAAAATCAATTTCAAATGGTAACAATTTGAAAACTAATTTAATAATGACAAAAAGGGGGAGGGTCTTCAGTTACTATTGTAAGACTACAATCATGACAATGAATGGGATGACCTGCTTTTAGTTATTGTGCCAAATTTAATCAAACGTTGCCTCAATCATTAAAAGGGTATCTAATGCTATTAATTGTGATTTTTAAAACAACAGTGAAGACAGGTGAGCGACACAGGCTCGACACAGGCTCATGATATTTGATACATGTAGATAATTAGTACAATTCCAAGTCTAATACAAATAGAAAGAAATTCATGGATATTATAAGCTAATTGTTTGCAAAACTCTTTGAATAGTATTGTGTCCACATGCTAAAAACTGTTTTCTCCCTTTCAGCAATATAACAAGGAATGGACAGAGGAGTTGACTATGGATAATGACTGATACTGGAATAAAGGAACCTATATACAGCGTCAAATGATTCCATGCCTGACAGTCCATTTTTATATGTACATAAAATGTATGTTGACAGCCAATGGTAAGTATTAATCTCCATCATACATGTACAAATGTATATACAATGATGGTATGTGCATCTCTGAGACTTACATTTCGCTGTTGTGTGGCTTCATTTCTGACCAGAGACAACTGATAATAATTAGATTATCCTTTATTTTATATTTAAATATTACATGTATTATGTACTACACACCTACTTTTGCATAGGTACTATTTCTGTACTAAAATATGTAGTACTGGAAATTTACTTTAATTAGTACCTATGCAAAAGTAGCTGTGTAGTAACTACATATATGTACTTAATGACTTGCATTCATTTAACTTGTAATAATTATGATGCAGCATCCAACAAAAAGTGAGCTTTTCTCATCACTTGGCGTCCGTCGTCTGTAAACTTTTACAAAAATCTTATCCTCAGAAAACTACTGGGCCAAATTTAACCAAACTTGGCCACAATTAGCATTGGGGTATCTAGTTTTAAAAATGTGCCCAATGACCCAGCCAACCAACCAAGATGGCCGCCATGGCTAAAAATAGAATATGGGGGTAAAATGTAGATTTTGGCTGATAACTAGTATATAGTGATAAACTATAAACAGCAATAATGTTCAGCAAAGTAAGATATATACAAATAAGTCAACATGACAAAAATGACCATCAATTGACTCCTTAAGGAGTTATTGCCCTTTATAGTAAATTTTTAACAATTTACATTAATTTGGTAAACTTGGGTAAATTTTTTTAAAATATTTTCCTCTGTAACTAAACATTGCTAAAGGGCCAAGTTTATTATGAATAGAGACAATTGCAAGTAGCAAGAATGTTGAGTAAAGTAAGACATACAAACAAACACATTACAATCATAAAAACACAATGTTGTCATCAATCCATCTGTGTCCTTTGTTTATTATGCACATAGACCAAGGTGAGCGACACAGGCTCTTAAGAGCCTCTAGTTACCTTGTATGCTGACTCATAATTAAGTATGGGCTTTGCACATTTGTGAAGGCTGTACGGTAACCTATAGTTGTTAATGTCTGTGTTAATTTGGTCAGACTGTCGGCATCCCAATGGGAACAAACTGTGCCCCTCTACTTGCTGACTTGTTTCTTTATTATAATGAGGCTGACTTCATACAGGAACTTCTTAGGAAGAAAGATAAGAAGTTAGCAATATCCTTTAACTCTACTTTCCGCTATATAGATGACGTTCTTTCACTAAACAATTCAAAATTTGGTGACTATGTGGATCGCATCTATCCCATCGAATTGGAGATAAAGGATACTACAGATACAGTTAAGTCGGCTTCATATCTTGACTTACATCTAGAAATTGACAATGAGGGTCGGTTGAAGACAAAACTTTACGACAAAAGAGATGATTTCAGCTTTCCAATTGTGAACTTTCCATTTCTAAGTAGCAACATTCCAGCAGCACCTGCATACGGGGTATATATCTCCCAATTGATACGATATTCCCGTGCTTGCATTTCCTATCATGATTTTCTTGATAGAGGGTTACTGCTCACAAGGAAGCTATTAAACCAAGAGTTCCAAATGGTGAAGTTGAAATCATCCCTTCGTAAATTTTACGGACGCCATCACGAGTTGGTTGACCGTTATGGAATAACCGTTTCACAAATGATATCGGATATGTTCCTTACGTCGTAACTACAATCCCCTTCCCTTTCATGAATTTGACCTACCGAATTAGACTATTTACCGGATTTGTAATCACATAAGCAACACGACGGGTGCCGCATGTGGAGCAGGATCTGCTTACCCTTCCGGAGCACCTGAGATCACCCCTAGTTTTTGGTGGGGTTCGTGTTGTTCATTCTTTAGTTTTCTATGTTGTGTCATGTGTACTATTGTTTTTCTGTTTGTCTTTTTCATTTTTAGCCATGGCGTTGTCAGTTTGTTTTAGATTTACGAGTTTGACTGTCCCTTTGGTGTCTTTCGTCCCTCTTTGGTCTCTTGTGGACAGTTGTCTCATCGGCAATCATACCACATCTTCTTTTTTATACTTAATGATGATTGTGTACATTTATATCTATGAATTCTGTCAGATTGTGGTATTAAAAAAGTTTTGAGTGTTTAGCACATATATATAGAATGTCATTGGAGTTTAGACTAATTTGATTTCTGATAATGGCAGAGTGTTTTGAATATTAATGACATTGCTTCATAGTGCTGATCAGATTACCTTTAATTGATTACAGGTATATACAATGTACATGTACATGTTCACTGCTACTTTTGCAGGTATTATTTCTGTTCTAAAAAATTATAGTACTGGACATTCTGTACATGTATTTTACAGTACTTGTCTATTTCAAATTTCTTAAAGTTATGATTTTCCAACATGGAATATTGTGATCACTGTGGGTATTATTTCTATATCAAATTTTATTATTTCTATACCAATTATTTTAGTACAAAAATACAGTACCTAAAATTACAATAATTTTAAAGTAACAAAATAGTACTGAATATTAAAAGTGGATTTCCAGTAAAACATATTTTTGGTACAGTCTCAGAAATAGTACCTATCAGTCTATGCAAAAGTAGAGGTGTACATTTTTTTTTAATATGAATAGAATTTAATTGTTGAAGATTGAAAATTTTTAGTAAATTAAAAATAAGGAGATGTGGTAGGATTGCCAATAAGAAAATGATCATGATCAGCCACTTTCAACATGAAGGGGATGCATGCAAGCACTTTTAGGCCACTTTTATTATGACCTTCAACAATGAACAGAACAATACAGCTGTTAATGATCCTGACAAAATGTGCAACAGTTCAATCTAGAAAACTAGTACAAGTCATTTTGCTATTCTAATGCAACAACGTTTGTAACGTTCATTTTGATTGGATAACGTCACTTTCTTACATGGCATCAATTGACAATTGATGCTATGGGACGTAGGCGCAAGCGCAGACGGCATATGACAGATTTTAAATACATGTTTTAACGTTGTTTTCTGTCAGTTTCATTAGAATGGAGATAACAATATTGTATTTTAAGCTCCGACGGCATCAATTTGGGCTAACGCGTCGCCAGTAAACTTAATTTGCGACCATCAAATACCCAATTGATGCCGTCGGAGCTTAAAATACAATACAGTTAACTCCTAAGTGATGTTCACTTATTGGTTGTAAAAAAAAATCAATTGTTTTCTCTGTTAACGTTGCAGTCTGTGCCAAACTGACTAGGGTTTGTCTGACCGAAAGAGAAATTTGATTATTTTTCTCTATTATGTCTGTATGTCAACCAAAAAATCTAAAAATTTCTGTGAGTGTCTGACCTAATTATCCGATTCACGGCTCTTGGCAAATATGTTTAACAACAGTTGGTTGTGTGAATTTGACATATATCTAAGGTAAATGAATTTTCAGTTGTATTCCTATTTTTTTATTTGGAAAACATTTATCAGGTTCAGTGCTTATATATTTATAATAATTAATCATGTTAATGGAATGTAAATTTTAAGAATTACATATTTGTAGCTCCCAAGATGTATGTGGAAGTGAAGCTATACACAATAAATGAATGAATTGATTAGATATACATGTAGAAGAGACCCTAGATCAACAGTACATGTAACTTAAACTGGTATGTATTTGTTACAGTATTTGTAGTCAAAATGGTATATAACAAAGATGCAGAATCCTGTTATGCCTGTGCAAATTTAAAAAGGAGTCGACACAAACTGACAAAATAAAAAAAATACTATCAATCAACAGATCAATGGTAAAGTTAATCTGCTATATACATGTATGGAATTAGGCATTTAGTTACCATTTTTCAGTCCATATAAATTTATGAGAATATAATTTTATTATCTGTATTTCCTAGGATTTCAATTCTTATTTCATATTGATATTCCCATGTGCATGATGTGTTATGCTTGTTGTTTGAGGAAAATTATCAAAAGAGCTTGACCAAGATTAAACAATTACTGGTATCATGAATCATGCCATTTTTGTCTTGTCTGGAACTGATTGTATAGTGTACATGTCTGTCTGGGCAGGGTTCATCTGAACATAACCTGATATTCATGGTTCATTGGTCAATAATAAGATTCATATTTTGGTCTGTTTGTTGTATACTATATACAAGCTATAATTAATTAAGAGATCAACTATATTTGGTGTAGGTAATGATTGCAAGGTGCACATGTCTGTCTGGCTTGGTTTTTCTGACCTTGGACTTGGTATTATTTGTTTGACAGTATTTGTTTTATGGGTCATGATTGGTTATGTTAACTGGGTAAATAATAATCACCATCAAATCACCAATTGATCATGTCAAAGCTTAAAATACAATACAGTTATCTCCTTTTATCAGTTTGATAAATCATTGGAGATTAAACATGTTAAATTGATGTAATATTTTTTGCTTGACTACAAATACAAACATGCTGATTTTGTTATATTACAGGATCTGTAGGAAGTATTCCAAGAGTCTGATTGCTAAGTATGCATTACAGGATTTTATTATTGGAGCAACATCTTAGGAGGATAAGTGCAAATGTATGAAGGAATCCTTGGGAACAAAAAGCAATTATATGCAGAAGAGGAGTCTTAAACATTATTAACAGAGTCAAAGTAGTGGTGTATTCAAGAAGTGTAAACCAACTGGAATTAACTATTGTGTATATTTTTTCTACATCAAGCACTTTCAGAATTATAATACAATTCAAATTATTGTGTCAACATACAACAGTAAAAAATGAAAATGTTTTAAAATCAATTTTATATAAAAAAAACGAAATAACATTTTTTTTTAGCTTATTGTGCAGCCAAGCTTTGAGATCAACATTATGCATTAACCTTAAGATCAGGGTTAAAATGAGAAAAACAAACTATTTTTGCATATATGAAATAAGAAGTAAATGATTGTAAATTACAGAGAGACTTTCAATATGGTACATTTGTATATCAGCTATATTTCACAGAACTTTCTATTTTAGTTTATTAGTACAATAGATATGAGGTAAACATCAATCAGACAGCAATGAATACTAAAACAAAAACACCTGAAGGCATTTAGGTTCTAACATGCAGTCCTCAACAAAAGACCGGTGTCTTAAAGATATGCCACGATCTATGAATCGAAAATAGCCATCAACATCAAATTCTTTGAATATTTTCTTTTAGTTAAGATGAAATTTAATACAACCACTGAAACGCTTTCTGGCTTTAAATGGGTACATGCATATGTTGCGAGGTGAACTGTTTTTTCTTCTTTAAAACCTTCTTAAAAAGAATTGGCATCTTGTGCAGGTACTTACCATATTATGTGATTGGTTTGTATAAAAACTGATGACCACACAATATGACTTATTCATACATACATAATAAAAATCAACTGAAATGAAATATACATCAGTGCAAACATCTCCTATAAAGTCCATAAATCATTTACAAAAAAGGATTGAGACTCCAAAACAACCATAATTGTTCTAGGAGTTAACTAAGGTGCCCTGGATATTAT
Organism: Mytilus trossulus; assembly: GCF_036588685.1. NCBI lineage: Eukaryota > Metazoa > Mollusca > Bivalvia > Mytilida > Mytilidae > Mytilus > Mytilus trossulus. The sequence goes on from NC_086378.1 coordinate 3,758,265, forward strand.
TTAAAACCTGTGATGATTTTCTTGTTCTTCATTTAAGACCAAAAACATTTGGATGCAAAGAAAGTAGATATATAATGGAAGTATGAACACATGGTCAAGACTAAGAAGAATGTTAAATAAGCTAAAATCCTGTGAATTTTGTGGGATTGAGGCTGAATTCACTTTTATTTCCTTTAAAAAAAAAAGCTCAATTCATGTTAATTTCACGTGAACTTTTCACGTGAATTTCACATGTAAAATTTCACGTGAATTTCACGTGAAATCTCAATTCACATGAATTACATATCAGATTCACGTGAAATTCACGTGAAATTTTTTTTCACGTGAATTTCACGTATAAGCTCGTTTGAGGTGAATCTCACGTGAACAAAATTTGCCTGTGTAAGTATATAACAACAGACGATTTACTGTAATGACTTAATTTACGACAGTTAATCATAGTGACATTTTCTAACAAAAACTTTAACTCTAATAAAACTTCAACTGGTTTTTCCCCTGTAATGGGATTATACCACCCGATTCTACTTTCAATTTCCATGTAATAGAACTTTGACATGATTCTAGCCACATTTACAAATACGGGAGTCATAGAAATAGTTCTGCCTACGACCTTAGCTATAACATAAGGAAACTCAGCCAAAATGGCATTCAATGAGGAAATTAAATCGCAAACTCGACGTTGAGTTATAGACAATTTGTATTCTTTCGAGTTCCATACTATTCCCAACACTTCTAACTCAGTAACAGGTTATAATACGTTTTAAGGCATAAATCACAGACCTTTTCACGTGGGGCGGCTACTTATAACATGTATTTTTATCTGGACTAATTCCAAGTCCATCATCTGAATACAAAACAACTTTTATACTGTTTTCACGACAAAATCTTACTAGTGGCCTGAAAGAAATGGACGGACCAGTAGTCATTCCAACAGCTAAAACAGAATAGCAATAAAATTGACCTTCCCACTGAAAACATAAGAAAGTCTATTGCTGTTGGCAGATGTTTATGTGAAAAAAACCAGATTTAAATCAAATTTATGCAGATACATATCTTTGTCAAAATATTGTATAGCTATCTTCAAATCCTCGAATTTAATTTGTTCGTGCTTTATGTGTTTATTCAATTGACTCATATCTAAAATAATCGTTCCTTGCCTGTCTTTTTAGTAGCAATATGACGCCATCACGAGTTGGTTGGCCGTTATGAAATAAACGTTTTACAGATGATATCGGATATGTTCCTTAAGTCGTAACTATAATCCCCTTCCCTTTTCATGAATGTGACCTAGCGAATTAGACTATTTACCGAGTTTGTAATAACATGAGCAACACTACGGGTGCCACATTTGTAGCTGGATCTGCTTACTCTTATGAGTTTGTTGTGGGATTCGTGTTGTTAATTAGTCATTAGTTTTCTATGTTGTATCATGTGTACTGTTGTTTGTCTATTTTTGTTGTAATAATATTTGAAAACAACGTTAGAATGATTGATTGAAAGGGCCGTTATCCAACATGGTTTATACTTTGAAATAAGCCGTTATGCTATAGTCTTATTTGTCAGTTCAGCAAGAAAATATTGAACTCAAACAGAAAAAAAAAGAAATGCACTCTTTGAATGAAATTCATCGTTAAATGTAAATTTAGTTGATTGATTCTTATATAGTAAATATATTCTTAGTTTGATCCTTCATTTTTGCACCGGATGATTTCGAAATAGGTTTCATAAAAAAATGGTCGCAAGTGTTATTTAACATACAGATAGCCAATAATTTATCTAGTACTATATATCGATAGAGCGTAAAACATTTAAAAAAAAAAAGCACCGAATATGTTAGGTATTGAATTTTAATTCCCTCCTGCGACCTACCATTTATCTATATAACCCAGTCTTGCAACTAGGCCCGAGAAATCACATTAAATTGGAAACAGCACGTTTATTAATTTCTTGCGTTCGAAGCGCTTTTTTAATTTACCTTCATCAGGAACGCTCTAAGCCAAACATTTTAAATCCGAATATGTATAAGTACCGAAACCGTTGAAGAGCTATATGTCAAATAGTTATTAATAGTACTATGATTATAATTTAGTACGCCAGACGCGCGTTTCGTCTACATAAGACTCATCAGTGACGCTCATATCAAAAAAGTTATAAAGCCAAACAAGTACAAAGTTAAAGAGCATTGAGGATCCAAAATTCCAAAAAGTTGTACCAAATACGGCTAATGTAATCTATTCCTGGGACAATAGAATTCTTAGTTTTTACGAAAAATTCAAAGTTTTGTTAACAGGAAATTTATAAAAATTACCACATAATTGATATTCATGTCAACATCGAAGTTCTGACTACCGAGCTGGTAATACCCTCGGGGACGAAACGTCCACCAGATGTGGCATCGACCCAGTGGTGTAAATAGTTATCAAAAGTACCAGGATTATAATTTAGTACGCCAGACGCGCGTTTCGTCTACATACGACTCATCAGTGACGCTCATATCAAAATAGTTATAAAGCCATAAAGCCAAACAAGTACAAAGTTGAAGAGCATTGGGGATCCAAAATTCCAAAACGTTGTGCCAAATACGGCTAATGTTATCTATTCCTGGGACAATAAAATCCTTAGTTTTTTCGAAAAATTCAAAGTTTTATAAAAATGAAAATACATAAAAAAAAATTAACCAAATTCATCTAAAGACAACCTTGCCTGGGGGAGTTGAATCTTAGTTTCTTAACAATTTCAAAATTTATTAACCGACAATTTTAATAAAGTTTGTTAAATCATGTCAGTGCCGAAGTACTGACTACTGAGCTGATTATACCCTCGGGGACTAATAGTCCACCAGCTGAGGAATCGACCCAGTGATGTAAAAATGGAAACAACACGTTTATTAATTTCTTGCGTTCGAAGCGCTTTTTTAATTTACCTTTTATCAGGAACGCCCTAAGCCAAACATTTGAAATCCGAATATTTATAAGTACCGAAACCGTTGAAGAGCTATATGTCAAAAATACATATAATAAATAGCCAAACTCATCTAAAGCCAACTCTTTCTGCCAGAGTTGAAACCTTAGTTTCTTAATAATTTCAAAATTTTTAAACTGACAATTTTAATAAAGTTTGTTTAAACATGTCTATACCGAAGTATTGACTGCTGAGCTGATGATACCCTCGGGGACATAAAGTCCACCAAATGACTTATATTCTAACAAAATGATGTTGGGGTTATCATCTGCACCACTTAGAAAAACACCATAAATTCAAATTAAACTGTCACTCATATTAAATTTTGTTAGATGACAAGAACCACATATTATTTTATCCTGATCCACAAGTAGTTATTGTTGCATAAATGGATTCATAGTAAAGACAGAGCACTGTCTCCCCCTTTTTTGTGAGGTTTTATATAAACATAACCTTCCTTTTTATTACATACTATATAAAAATGCATTCACGTTTCACTATATATTGATTTGGGTATATGTATGATTTTCATATCATATATAAATATGCTATTGAATTTGAAAGTTCAACCTCCAAATTGGGTTTCGGTGCATTGCTTTTGTGCGCATTAACATTACGTTTGCGTGCAGCTTTTGGTTAAATTTGCGCGCATTTTTTGGACAGGTAAACTCAGGTAAACACAGGAAATAAAACTGATTTATTTATTGAATGCGTTTATTTTTTTACAAGCATATGTACCCCTTTCGTTAGTCTAAGTCAAGTGATGTCCAAAGACTTGCGAGAAGTCAAAGTCAATATGTAGGATCCTTGGTTTAAACATAATGTTTCTGTCTGTACACAACAAAGATAACATGTTGATTGGGATTATCGCCCTTTAACCAAGGTCTAGTGGTGAATAGCTCTAATGAAAAAATCATAAAAAGTGTATATTTATAGAAGAGTAAGTCATTAAAACAATGTCTAACAATCAAACAATGATACATTTGTATCAGAACAACAAAATGAAAGCAACAAGCAAGATTTAGATGGTAAACAACCAGAAATTAAAAAATCTCCGTTCGGTGGTAGCGAAAATATTTCGGCGCTATCTTTCTCCAATGTTGTCAAAGATCATAGTGCAAATTATCAGGCCTACAGTGATTCTGAACCAAAGCTTACAGGTGTCAAACCTATATTCATCAAAGAATCAAACTTCTTTGGCAGCAAATCTCCACCAAAAGAACTTTGGATAACATATGTTGAAATCTACAAAGCACTTGAACACAAGATCAAACCGCAGTTTGTTAGAGGCATACAAAGAATAAAACAAATGTGGAGAATATATTTAGACACTGGGGAAGATAGAATGCTGTTGCTAACAGAAGGTATCACCCTAAGAAACAAAACGATACCCCTGCATTCTCAGAACCCATACCATCATAAGGATAAGTGGTTAACAAAAACAATAAGAGTTAAAAACATACCACTAACAACAGATGACGATCAAATTGACAGAGAATTAAGACAAAAAAACATAGCTGGCATCAGTATAAACAGAGAAAGACTCAGGGTTGACAACTTGGTTACCCACTGCTGGACAGGTGACAGAATAGTGTTATGCAAAAAGTTTGACATACCACTGTCAAGGTTTCTTACAATAGGTAAATACACAGCAGGAGTATATCACTTTAGTCAATTGAAAGATACATGTTCTTATGTAACAAATGCCAACTGAAAGGACATAATATACATAACTGTTCAAATGAATGGAAATGCAGATTATGCAATGAATATGGCCATAAAATGCTTGAATACCCTACCTTTATAAAAAAAGAACATTAAAAACCAATCTGAAACAGAAAGAGAAGAGCAACAACAAACAACAATAGCTATAGATGAAGTAAATGCAAAGTATGAAGAAAGCCAAGAAAATGAAACTCCTATAGAAAATGACAAAATAGAAGAAACTGATGAACAATTTGAATTAACAGAAGGAGATGATGAAGACATTCAGGCACATTTTATGTCACTGAACAAAGAAACAACACCAGGAAACACAAAAAAAGAAAGAAAGAAAGCAAAAAAAAACTGCTAACAAGTCTGCATTAAATTGGATTCGTTCTTATCTTACCAACAGGAACCAGCGAGTCGTTATATGGTCGGATAAATCAAACGCCAGTCATCTGCCATTCGGAGTTCCGCAAGGTTCAGTTCTCGGACCAAAACTGCATTGTCTTTTTTCGAGACCAATTGGAAATATATGCCGTCGTCATGGTTTCAAATTTCACTGCTATGCAGATGACACACAGGTCTACATGACATTCAAACCGCTCGATGACTGGAACAACTACGTTAATAAAAGACTTGAATTGTGTTTGGAAGAAATTGGCATTTGGATGTCAAACAATCTGTTTAAACTAAACCAGGATAAAACGGAACTGATCGTCTTTTCATCGAAACATCAGTCGAAGAACATGCCTGTTTTCCAACTTTAAGTAGGTGAAAATGTCATCAATAGTGTCACATCGGTACGTAATCTTTGTGTTTATTTTGACAGCCGTCTTACCATGGAAAAACAAGTTGCGTCCATCGTAAAATCGAGTAATTACCATCTGTGCAACATTGGACGAATCCGACATTTCATCTCTACGGATGCTTGTAAAACTCTGGTTAATTCCCTTGTAACTTCCAGACTTGACTACGCAAATAGTCTACTCTTCGGCGTTAACAAGTGTCAAATTGAAAGGTTACAGAGAGTTCAGAACACTGGAGCCCGTCTTGTTACGAAAACTAGGAAAAGAGAACACATTACACCTATTCTCGCTGGACTGCACTGGCTCCCTGTTGAATTCCGGCCAAAGTTCAAAATCCTTGTCTATACGTACACGGAACTGCAAGGAACTGTCCCGGACTATATACAGGAACTATTACATCTCCAAACAACAACTAGGGCACTACGATCAGAGGGTAGCCGTAGACTCGAACTGCCACATATCCGAACAAAAACGTACGGTGTAAGACAATTTAATCGTGCTACCTGTACAAACTCGTCACTATAAATCTGTTCAGTGTTTTAAAAAACAATTGAAGACATATTTTTACAGACTTGCGTTTAATAAGCTGTTATCTTAATTCTTATTCCTTTTATTTGAAAATGTGCTGTGATTTTTTTTTTTTTTTTTGTTTTCTTCGTACAATTTTTATTCTAGCAAAAGTTTTCATGACCATTTCAATTATTTATTATAATCTTTCTGCTAAATTTTTAATATATTTTCGCTTTCTATGTTTTAATTATTTTTTATTTTTTTTTGTACTTATTATTGATTTTAATTCTATTATTTTTCTATCAATATAATTATTTATGTTCATATATCTTTCATATATACGTTTTTAGTTCTTTTAAACATAACATTTTTTATTTCATTTTGTTTTGTGGTTAACTAAATATATTTTTATCATGTATATATATATGTCATCTGGTTGATTGGGAAAAGACAATCCGTACATCTATAAAGTATAGAACATTTATATATATAACAAACAAACAAAAAACCAGAAAAAACAACATTTATGTTTATTTGCCTTGTCTATTGTATTTATGTTTGTGTGTATTAAGTAATCATATAAAGATAATTGAATAATGATAATAATAATAATAATAATTAAAAACCAATTGTTCTCTGAACAATTGGTTTTTAATTATTATTATTATTATTATTGAAGGTCTTTCCACCAGTCAATATCTATTTTGTTATCAAAATATTAAAAATCAGTATTAAATGTTATTTCCTATGTCTTTATGATGTATAAATATGAATTTAAAGCAAAGGTCAAAATCTAGAACGTGCAAATTACCTATGACCTTGACCTCAATTTCAATGTCATAAACAAAGGATCTCAAATCAAAAGACCCTAGGTCTTTATTATGTATGGTAAATGAGTTATATCACTTTACGCATAATTCTAAATATAAGATAGGCGAAAACTCCTATTTATTGTTTACGCACCCTTTCAACCAAAATTTATAAGTAACGGCATGTCGCAACTTACAATTTAGTGAAACTAAGATGTTGATATGTTATAAGGTTTTGAAAACTAGTAAAAATAAGCCAAAATCAAAATTTAGAATGTGACCTTGATCTTTGACCTTGACCTTATTTTAATTTTTTTGGACCAAGGATCTCAAATCAAAAGACCCTAGGTCTCTATCACTTATAGTTTACCAGTAAGAAATGCAAATCACTTATATCATATACATAAGGGAAAATAACTCTCATATGGAGTCTCCGGATAGCTTCGGTCAAAATTAAACTCCAAATCCTGAAGATGTAACGAGCAATTTGGAAAAATAAATTTGTCGTAATCTTTTATGGTTGTGAAGGAGTAGTGGCCACAAGAAAAACAGTGTTTAGGGAGATAACTCTTACAACGTAAAGTATTTGGTTACGCAGTTGTCAGTTTTAAAAGCGCAAACGCTATACGATATCATATTCCAAATATCTAAGCGACATCTTTTGAAACGTCAATATTACGCAAGAAAAAAATTAGGCGGAAGAAAAAAAAATAATAATCAGAACAAAATCAATAGGTCTTTCCACGGAAAGGTGGAAAGACCTAATAATAATAATAATTCTTTATTTATAGAGGGTTACACAGTTAGCTATAAAACTAATCTTCCCTAAGGCCCTCATTAAATACAATGAAATATAACAAACAATTACAATATAACAAACAATTACAAAATATCAAACAGACAAAAATACATGAATAATGAAATAAAAAAAATTTATGAAATATTCAACAATATCATAAGTTTGAGTAAGTGTGTGAAAATTATTATGCATATAAAAAACGCACAGCTTCTTAATATTCCATCATGTAATTTTTAAAATCTTTTTTGAATGAGCTTGTACTTGAGGTTGATTTTTTCAGGGATATTGGTAAGTTATTCCATAAAATAGATCCTGAATATATAAAGGATTTCTTATAAAGCTCTGTTTTGGCTTTTGGAACTTGTAAATTTTTGCAAGAGACATTTCTCAGACAATATTGGTTTATTACTGGCATTTCTTTAAATTTTTCAGTGAGATATACAGGGGCTTCATTCTTAAGGCATTTATGCATCAAAACTGATTTGTGGTATGAGATTCTGTTCTCTACTGTCATCCATCCAAGCTGTTTAAACAGTGGAGCTGATGATGAAAGTGGATCAGCATCTAAGATAAGTCTTGTAGCCCTTTTCTGCAATTTTATTATTATGACTAGCTCATTTTTAGCACAACCACTCCAAATAATACAACAATAATCTATCAGTGGGAGAATATAACCATTATAAAATAATTTTCTTAAATCAATATTTAGAAATTTCTTGATTTTAGAGAGTAAAAAAAGTCTAGATGAAATTGATGAACATAAGTAATTAATGTCCAGGACAGATTAGAGTCAATTCTAACACATAAAAGTTTTTCAATTGATGTTTTCTTAAGAATATTTTTCTCAATAGTTAGAACTGGTTCTGCTTGATTTTAAACACAGCCTTTGTCTTGTACCTATAACCATACATTTCGTCTAATCCGAATTTATGAACATGCTATTTTTCAATACACCAATTTTCAACACATTGGAGATCATCTTGTACTTTTAATTGCATATCACCAATAGTTTTTCCTGATGTATGCATAGTTGTGTCATCAGCATACAAGTCTGTATGGCAGCGTTTGATGTGTAATGGAAGGTCATTTATGAACAAAACAAACAAAATGGGACCAAGTGTTGAGCCCTGTGGAACACAAATATTTATAAACTTTTTATCAGAAAACTGATTATTTATATGGACTTGCTGTGTTCTTTCACTCAAATATGATTTTAAACGATCAACAGTATCTTCATGGAAGCCATAAATTAGAAGCGTTTTACATAGACTTTCATGATCAACAACATCAAAAGCTTTCTTAAAATCCAAGACGACTGCCAAATTGATATTTCCATTATTCATTTCATGTAGCCATTTATCAATAATATGAATGAGGGCAGTTTGGCATGAATGGTTGGGTCTAAAACCAGACTGGGAAGGGTGTAAAATATCAACTTTGTCAAATATTTATACAGATGTTTAGATACATGTCTCTCAATTAATTTTGATAATGTTGGCAACAGTTATCAAAGGTACCAGGATTATAATTTAATACGCCAGACGCGCGTTTCGTCTAAATAAGACTCATCAGTGACGCTCAGATCAAAAAAGTTAAAAAGCCAAACAAATACAAAGTTGAAGAGCATTGAAGACAAAACAGATATTGGTCTGTAAGTGCTAGCTACATTTTTTTCACCAGATTTGAAAATTGGAGCTACTTTGGCATTTTTTAAAACAGATGGATAAATACCAGTATCAATCATTCGATTAAAATGTATGTTAAGGAAGAAGCTATGAAAGGAGCACTACGTTTTACAATCTTTGGACCTATATTGTCAGAACCAGAAGATATCTTAACATCTAGTTTAATTATTTCAGCAAATATTTCTGAAACTTTTACTGGAGGAATGATGAATTTATTATGCCTTTTTTTTCAAGAATTTCATTTGTACATAGTTTGTCGGAGTATTAAAATATGAGTTGCTTGGTACCCTACTATGCCTTAATTTTTCAACACATTAGTGAAATAATTATTGAACGTATTAGCAATTTCTTTATGATCGGTTGTTTTGTGGTCTCCAGTTGTAATAAGTGCATGTGGTTTTGATGGATTAGATGGATTTAGGCTGTGCATACATTTCCATAGTGTTTTAGAATCTTTTGAGTCTTTTATCATGTCATTATAATATTTCTGTTTAGATGTATCAATAATATGTTTTGTTCTGTTTCTCCAGAATATATATTCAGCCCACATTCCCAGTGAGTGATATTTATCTCTCATTTTTCTTGCATATGAGATTTCTATATTGTGCCCATTCACATTCAGTCTGTCTGTCTTTTTTTACCTTCTTTTTCACAATAGGGGCATGTTTATTTAAAATGTTATTAAAAATCTTGTACCACATTTCAATACAAACAGATGGGTCATTTTCAAATTCAATATGTTGAAAAGGTGCACTTTTTAAATCTTTTAAATAATTTTGCTCATTAAAAGTCTTAAAAATTAAGGTGATTGTTGAATGAGAATGTTTTTTATCATACAATTTCTCTTGTCTTGTCATACATATTGGATAGTGATCACTAATAGAATATTTAGAAACATGAGCCTCTTTAACCATGCTTAGACTGGTGACAAATATATGGTCAATTAAAGTTTTTGATTCATTTGTTACTCTAGTTGGTTCCTTAATTACCTGTTGAAAGTTATAAGTTTCTAGAGCAGTTAACCATCTTTGTGGTATTTTATTGGGTTGTAAACAATTTATGTTAAAATCTCCCATCAGGATTATATCTGAATCATATTTCATTGCAATCTTAATATCATCCTCAAACTTATCTATCCAACTAATTAGTGACTTGGGTGGCCTATACACAAAGCACAATTAAAAAAGATTTCTTATAGCTGGGTTTAACTTCAAACCACATAGTTTCAATATTACTTATTTCAAAATCATTTTTTCTAGAAAAGGAGGTGGTTTTTGTTAAATAGACAGCCCAACCACCCCCACCATCGGTTAGTCTATCTTTCCTTTGTAAAATATATCCAGGTATATCTATTTCTCTATCTGAAGTATTTTTACCAAAAAAAGTTTCACAATAACCAATTATATCTTGGGGATTTTGAGTGGACATTAGATTGTATCTAATCTCATCAAACTTGCATTCCAATCTATTCACATTATGGGAACATATTTTAAGCCCTTGCATATGTTAAATCCATATGTTACAAGATCATCATTTTCTGTATCCTTATCAATAAGATAAGTATTGTAAATAACACATAAACATGATACACATATTATATAATAAATAAATAAAAATATAAAAAAATCATCAATACTAAAAGTGTTCTCAGTGACTTGTATTACAAAAGTATTTGTTTTGTACATTATGTCTTGAGAAACTTGGGATGGCAAATATAGGGATAGGTCTGGTACCTGCTGAGAGGTTGTATCAAATTGATTTAATGCTGATGTCATTTTATCAGAGTTACTAATTACATCCTTATACTTAGATAATTGGTAAAAAGATTTCGAACAGCTGGTTTCTAATTTCTGATAAACTAAATCCTTAATACAATAGAGACATGTGCAGGAAATATTATATCATTCTTGACATATGTGGTTTAAAATTTCAAAAGAATGTTTTCAAAATTTGATTGTGTAGGACTTTGTCTTCTTTGCCTTCACCCTAATTATAAAATTCACAGAATTTTTCTTTGTGACCAAAATTGTTACAAGAGTGACATAGAACCTTTCTACCATGTCTACATGATTTTGAATTATGATTTGGTTCACCACCTATCTGATTGATCTGTATGCTTTAATATACTAACATGCATGTTGACTGATCTTAGGAACGCTGATGTCCCTTTTTTTGACAAATGAATTCCATCATGATGAAAAAAAGAATAAAAAAGATTGTAATTCTTATCATAAAACATGTTTGTATGATCAATAAATTAAGTCGTTTTCTGGGTAGAATTCCAGAAACTACAAATTTACAATGTGGGTGACATTTGATATTCAGTAAATATATAAGAGCTTCGTAATTATCACTTATGCTTTGGAGATTGTCACCATTATCTAAGTCATTTCCACCAATATGGATAATAATTGTTCTGTATGTTGGCATATCTTTCTTTTGTAGTACATCTATCAGTCTATCTATGTTGGCTCCTCTGTTGGCACATACCTCATTGTTTTGTAGTCCACGGGGTTGATCGTATGGTAAGACCATTCTTAATATCGACTATCTCAATATTCGTGGTATGACGTCAAAAATACATGAAGTTAACAAACATTTAAAATATAATAATGTTGGTATTTTTGTTTTGGTTGAGACATTTTTGAAAAATAACAGTCGACCACCTAACTTAGATACATCTTATTGTTGGGTCGGAAAAACGCGACAAGGTAGTAAAGAAAAAGGAGGCATAGGTATTTGTCTGAAGGCGCATTTACCATTGCTTGGTGAAAATTTGCTTGATAGCAAATCAGATTTATATGAACGGCTTTGGACTTTAACGCGAATAAATAACGTGAAAACGGCAATAGGTGTAGTTTATTTTTCGAACGACGGAACAAATAAATTTTACACTGATGAATTAATGTTCCAATTACTGTACGAAACGTCTCGTTTAAATGCCATTGGATATGAAATACTACTCATGGGCGATTTCAACGGGCGTTGCGTTGGTGTTTGCGAACATACAGGTAAAAATATACTATGTAGTTTACCGTCATATAACGGATCTCGCTTATTACAGTTCATTGACGCAAGTCAAATGATAGTAGCAAATACAATGAATTACTGTACGGGTCATTTCACGCGTATTCTTAATAATCAGAGGTCGGCAATAGATTACGTATTTCTGACAAAAAGCTTGTCAGAAAATGTCTCTAGTGTTGTAATGGACGATTCAGGCAGGTTCGACTTGCACAGTGGCCATGTTTTGATAAGATTAACTCTAATTTGTAAACCTATTGTACAGAAAAAGACACAAAATGAAAAATGCGTTTGAAAAATAAACGATAAAACAGACTGGACCCTCTTCCAGAAAAAACTTAATGAAAATATGAGCAAATTTACTAAAGAAAGTGACAAAATAAACGAGGTAAACCGACTCTGGGATTTATGGAAAAAGGCGGTAGAAAATCTGCAATGTTAGCTATCGGTAAAGCCAAACCCGTAAAAAATTACAAAGACTTTTGGGATAAAGAACTTGATTATCTTTTAAAACAACGCCGCAACGCCAATAGATTAAACCGCACCCATAACAAATATCATGCGCATGTTGAAGAAATTGGCAAAAGACTTAAAGAAATTTATTTTAATCGGAAATCCCAAGTACAAGAGACTATCAAACGGAAAGAACAATCAGTCAAAATCCGACAGTTTAATGATAAATGTATAAATGCAAAAAATAAGATGAAAGGTTTTTGGAATTTTCTTAAAATAAAACGAACCGATACAGGTCATATAGAGCTTAACGATCCACATGATTCGGATAAAATATTAACGGATACGGACGAGATAAATAATGCCCTTTCCGAGCATTTTAGCTCCATAGGTTCCTTTCAAAATGAAAATGATGAACTTGTAAAAGATGTTAAAAACCTTATAACAAATATTGACGAAAATATATTAATATCAGATTCTCCCCTATCGGTTACTTTCGACAAAAATAAAATTTCACAGACTTTGAAAAGTCTCAAATCTGGAAAAGCCTGTGGTACTGATGGCATTCCTAACGAATTCCTTAAATATGGTGGGGACATCCTGTTGAACTCCCTTAAAGACTCAGATAAAAAATGGTATCTTGGGAACGATCTCATTGAAGAAGTAAATGAATACAAATATTTATGCGTATATTTTTCAAGATCCCTTAAATCTACATACCATATAGAACAGTACCTGAAAGAAAATTTTCAACGGAAAATAAATCATGCAATTCGTATTTTAGGTGAACATGGGGATTTTAACCGTATAAATTTTGGACATTCTCTGTGGATGTCGGCTATTCGACCATCACTGACGTATGGATGTTCAGTATGATTCCCGTCACCCCAGAAAGGTAAAGAATCACTAGAAAGTTTTCAATATAAGTGGGGAAAATAACCTTAAACAAAAAAATGAATATTCCGAAATGTGCGCTCCTAGCTGAATTTAGGTGGGAGTCAATAAACAGATTTATGGATAGACAAAGAATTGCATACTACGCTAGATTAAAAAAAACCTGCCTAATAATCGGCTGTCTAAAATTATCCTAGATGAAATTATACCTGTTAACTGTAATGAATGGAAATATATCGAAAATATCGAAACTATTTTACAGACTGCAGGTCTTGACCATTATGCAAATGGAAACATAAACGTAAACATCTTTAATAAATTTTATGGTAACGAAACGACCAATACTCAACTATGTAATATTTTAGGAAAGAGTAGCCTAAACTTGTACCAATCCTTTGTGGTTGTTAGTCGTAAGCAGCCGTATCTATCAAATGTGACTTCCGCTCAACAAGGCTAAAATTTTTGGCAAGAACGAATTGTCTGCCTATAAATGCAACGCTTCAACGAATGAATCTGACAACAAATAATGAGTGTCAGCTATGTTCCTCAAATGCGATTGAGAATATCTTTCACGTTGTATTAGATTGTCCTTTTTTCTCGGCCATCAGAAAAAGAACAAGTACTAACATACAAGCATGTTTCGAGAATTTATAAATGGATATCTGTTTTTCAGAGTTGCCACCCTTATCACAAAAACAGTTCATGATAGGTGATCTGGGCTACTTGTATTCTCCAAACTTAGGTAATAGTTTAGAGGACGTGTTTTTCAACAGACTGTCGGCATCCCAATGGAAAAAAACTGTGCCCCTCTACTTGCCGACTTGTTTCTTTATTATAATGAGGCTGACTTCATGCAGGAACTTCTTAGGAAGAAAGATAAGAAGTTAGCAATATCCTTTAACTCTACTTTCCGCTATATAGATGACGTTCTTTCACTAAACAATTCAAAATTTGGTGACTATGTGGAACGCATTTATCCCATCGAATTGGAGATAAAGGATACTACAGATAAGTCGGCTTCATATCTTGACTTACATCTAGAAATTGACAATGAGGGTCGGTTGAAAACAAAACTTTACGACAAAAGAGATGATTTCAGCTTTCCAATTGTGAACTTTCAATTTCTAAGTAGCAACATTCCAGCAGCACCTGCATACGGGGTATATATCTCCCAATTGATACGATATTCCCGTGCTTGCATTTCCTATTATGATTTTCTTGATAGAGGGTTACTGCTCACAAGGAAGCTATTAAATCAAGAGTTCCAAATGGTGAAGTTGAAATCATCCCTTCGTAAATTTTGCGGACGCCATCACGAGTTGGTTGACCGTTATGGAATAACCGTTTCACAAATGATATCGGATATGTTCCTTACGTCGTAACTACAATCCCCTTCCCTTTCATGAATGTGACCTACCGAATTAGACTATTTACCGGATTTGTAATCACATAAGCAACACGACGGGTGCCACATGTGGAGCACGATCTGCTTACCCATCCGGAGCACCTGAGATCACCCCTAGTTTTTGGTGGGGTTCGTGTTGTTTATTCTTTAGTTTTCTATGTTGTGTCATGTGTACTATTGTTTTTCTGTTTGTCTTTTTCATTTTTAGCCATGGCGTTGTCAGTTTGTTTTAGATTTATGAGTTTGACTGTCCCTTTGGTATCTTTCGTCCCTCCTTTAGATAAGATCGTTAAACAAGAATGTGTCCCCAGTACACGAATGCCCCACTCGCACTATCATTTTCTATGTTCAGTTGACCGTGAAATTGGGGTAAACCCTCTAATTTGGCATTAAAATTAAAAAGATCATATCATAGGGAACATGTATACTAAGTTTGAAGTCGATTGGACTTCAACTTCATCAAAAACTACTTTGACCAAAAACTTTAACCTGAAGCGGGACAGACGGACGAACGAATGTACAGACGGACGAACGAACAGACGGACGAACGGACGCACAGACCAGAAAACATAATGCCCCTCTACTATCGTAGGTGGGGCATAACAATACCTTGTAGACGTAATGGATGAACGTTCTTTTCAAATTGATTAGATTTCCAATGTATAATATCTTGAACTGTACATGTGTGTGAACGTTTTTAGTTTTAAGTTTGATTTTTTTAATCTTTTATGGATGAAAGATTTTAAAGTATTTATGCATATGAAATTGTCACTGTAATGTACTTTTACGAAATAACCAACTCATTATAATATTTTAGCGTTAATGTATTTATAAGACTTATAAAGCCTTTTGCAAGTATCTTATATCATTTTTACTACAACCATATAATGTTGTTTGTAAATACTATGATGTGCATATTTGATGACGCAGGTGTCAGTACCCCGCTGGCGCTTTCCCCCGTTGTAAAGGGGTAGTTTTTCAATAAAATATATATATATAATACAATTTAAAATTGAACTCCCAATTATTAGTGTGGATTTGTTGTTTTCACCAGTGATACGATTGGGAATGGGAACAGTATTGTCATTTGAGTAATCTGTTGGTCCTAATTCTGTTTTACTTGATTCAGGTTTTTGAGGTTTTGGTTTTGGTTGGTAGTCTACTACATTATGTGGAGGAGGGTCAAAACGTTTTTCTTCAGATCCAATGGGTTTGTAGATCTGTATGGAAACAGTTCTATATTCAATGTGCATCGAAGTATGCCGGGTTTTCAGTGTCTTTTCCTGTAGCTTCTGTCTGAGTACTAACAGTTTGTGTTGACGAATTAACAGTTTTTGAAAGAGGGAAACTTTGACCCTGCTTGTTTGAATGGATTGTTTTGAGAATTGATTTAACCATTTGTTTTAAATCGAATACTTCTTGTTGCAAATCTAGGTTGTAATAATCTAGACTTTGTAGATTACGAAAAGTACTGTTTACAGACGAGTTTCTAATTGGGGTTGATGTTATCAAGGTGTTTGACATATCTGTGACTAATAACTTTGGGTCTGTTACTGAACTGTCAAAGCTTATCATTGATTCTAATAAAAGGTTTCCAGTAGACATCTGTTTTCCTAAAACACTAAATTCTTCATTGAACCAATTCCCACATCCTTTTCCTTGAATATTAAAAAAGTTGCAGACGAACTGTATAGTGTAATCACAATTTTATTCCCTTCATAAATGAAATTATAAACAAATCCGTTCCTGTCTTTCTGAATAAACAAATTTCTGTCATAATTTTGAAAAATAATGTTTTCAAAAATAAAGTATATTTTCTCACTGCTAAAATTGACAACAATTGACAATGTTCTATCTGTACAGTCCTCAATTGAGTATAGATCACAGTTGTTTAGGTAGCATGTATAGGCATCACTTTCAAATTCAGAAAATTCACTAGAAAAAGATGTAAATAAGTTGTTCACAAATGTAGAATTGAAATTCATTTTGTCTTAATATCTAATAATTCCAATAAACAATGTTGATATTATTTTGATTCACATATACAACAAGAAATTTGGAACAAAGATTCAAAAACAAATGTTACAAGAGTAGATATGAAAAAAAAGAAAAGTAAAACTTTTCAAACATTGTATTATAACATATATCTTCATGTTAATGTTACTTTTGACAGAAGTATTTTGAAAATACTAAAAACAAAAAATGATACAGATAAAAACAATTATCTTAGAAAAGTTAAACTGTATGAGTTCTATTTAAAACCTTTTAGGATTAGAACTTCTATCTATAGTAGACGTTCTCAAAAATATCAAATCAAAAGAAAAGATTTACCTACCGATAACATCTCTTAGAAAATCTCCACACCAAAAATCATATAAAGTAACTGAAAATAGAAAAAAGGAAAATATTAAGAAAAAATTAAATAAACAGTCAAAATGTTACGAAAAACAAAACATCAAAAACAAGCAGTACTTTACTAGAGCTTCATAAACTTGAAATTATTTACACATAACTAAGTGAGAAAACTTGTGTCATTTTGTAATTTCAGTTATAGTTCTGTATGCAATGTGTATTATATATTTCCAGTATGTAGTAATTGTGTATTTGTATGTATTATATGCTGTTTTAAAATTAACATCTCGATATCAGTCAAAATACAATCGTGAAACAGACTATAACAATACTGTTATAATCCAATTACAAAAAAGAAAATTGGTTAAAGTAATTATCTTCATAGGTAACTCCCACGTTAAAAAAAAATACGATTAAAAGTAAGAGAAATAAAGTTTACCTTAAAAATGCTAGCCAAACGTAAAGTACGCTCACTAAGTAAACGTATTAAATAAAATAGAACAACGTTTAATCAAAATATGCTAAATAACCATCACATCTGTACAGCAAATGTTAAAGGACTTCGAAATAAACAAAAGAGATTGAGACTTTATCAATGGATAAAAAATCAGAAATGTACAATATCTTTTATGAAAGAAACTCATTTCAATAAATCCATAGAAAACGTTCTAACTATAGAATCAGATAATTCTTGTTATTATAGTCACGGAACGACTTCCAGCAGAAAAGTAGCAATATTAACTAATAACAAACTAGACTATAAATTAATAGACGAGCATAAAGATTCAGAAGGTCGAATAATTATGATAAATATTGAATTTGAAAATATAATATATTCTCTTATAAACATATATGCCCCAAATATAGAATCAGAACGAAATAGCTTCCACAAAAAATTAAATGACTTTTTAAACAAAAACGCAATAGGTACAATAATTTTAGAAGGAGATATGAACGACACCCTTAAAAATGTAGATTGGAAAAGTTCAGATATCCGTAAAAAAGAAAGTAAATCAGTCAATAGCCTAAACATTTGATAAAATCAAATGATCTTATAGATATATGGAGACACGTTAACCCTCAAAAGATCTAATATACATGGAGACGTAAAAATCCAGTTCAGTCTAGTAGAATTGACATGTTCCTAGTTAAAAAAAAGATTTCGTGTTAAACGTAAGGTCATGTGGTATTAAACCTATTCTTATTAAAAGTACTTACCACCAAGCAGTATCCAGTGGGCGAACTGGTGACAAAATATTACCTCCCCTGTAAACAGTGCGCTCTTCTGACTAGAGGTAATCGGTAAAAAAAACCCGGATGATGCTGTAATTGTTTAGCTTGTTTAAAATGAGTTAGCATAAACACTGTGTATCATCGCCACCGGAAATTGGGTACTAACGAAGCGGAGAGAATTAGAAAAAAAAGTAAACAAGTTAAGAATTCATTCAATTTAAAGCATTTCCACTCATTTGATGAGGGTGCCGCTTAAGAAATGATTTTCTGATATATAATTCTTTAAATTATTAGACCGATAAGTACAAAATTAATACCGCATTTTGTGTAATATTCCAAAACTTGCCACTTAGTACCGGAAAATTTCGAGGTCCATCGTCCTCTGTCGCCCCATTCTCAAGATATTGAACTGTTTTTCATTATTTTTTCAGACACGTTTTTAGATTATTACAGTGTGGCATCATATTAACTGAAATTTGTTGTCAAAAACATGTTTTGTAAAGAATATGGACAAAAACATTGTTTGTTTGTTGTACGGCGAATTGCAGGACGTTGTACGGCGAATTGCAAAATAACAACTTTTGTCTGTATGGCGTCTTGCAATATATTATAATTTTAAGAGGAAATTAATCACTGTTTAGATAATATCAAATGACGATATTTTGTAAGCTTTACAGGCTTACAAATATACAAAATGTCTTACTTATCAAATATCATTAAATATATGCCGTTAATTCAGTTCAGAAGGCCTCGTTGAGTACCGCTTTTCGATTTTGTACGTTTTTTTTCAACCATATTATCCTAAATACATTTATGTATCGTTATACTACTAACGACTGTTGTCTTATTTGTTGTTAGGTTGAAATTGTGTAAGTTCAATAAAATAAACCGTCCATTCATCTTTTGTTGGTGCTAGATTTTTTTAGATAAAACAGTGGAGATGTGGTTTGATAGCAAATAAGATAACTATCCATCAGGATAAAATAAAGTGTATGCAAGCAATTATATGCTATCGTACGGTCTTTAACAACGAAAACTCGTACCTTATAGTCGATTATAAAAAGCACCGACAGAAAAATGTGGAAGGACTCAACAAGAAAACTAACGGCCTAACTCATATACAGTGTAACAAAACAATTTATGAAAACAACAAATAAGATAGAGATGAAGCAACGACAACCACCGAACCACAGGATCGAGAATTAGGACAGACAAAATTAAGAAAATACTTTGTTTTCATCGAAAGTAAGGAGAAATAAATCGTGAATTGCATTTCGAATTAATGTTCTTGTCAGTTTCTATTTGAAAATATATAATTTGTATACATCTTAAATGCTGTCAAGCAAATGGTATTTCTATCTAATGCACTTTATCTAAATTAAATGCATAATAAGATGGGGGAGGGGGGTCCGTTAACATGTTAACAACACCTCGATTTTGGCAAAAACAGTTAACAACAAATTTTAAATGCTGATAAGATTAACAGCAACTTTAATTTACCCTTTTTTCTAAACGAACCCAAAAGCAATGAAAAGGGGAAGAGCATATCTTCAATGTATTCAAAAGTTTGAAAACCACTGTACAAAGTCGCAGAAATGCCAAGCTCCATAAGGAATCTTTTATAAAGCTGACTAATTTTCAGAAGACACACGCAAGTACACCATATTTTTTCATTGACACATGGACAGACAATTGAACGGATGGAAAAGCAGACGGAGTGATTGACTCCAAAAAAAAGGACTATGTCATGAATAATCGAAAATGCTTCAAACAGCAAAAGGGAGGTTTCTTCTGGTTCTGTATGTTGTTGAGTAAATGTTTTATGTCAATCAGTCGTAGCAAACTTGGGTTGTCGTCATGACGTAGGAAAATGTAACGAACAGATAGAATGAGTGAATACAATAGGGCGCGAACATTATTTTTTTTATGGCGGGAGCTCTTATAAATTATGGTTACATCTCAGTCAGGGTATTTATACGAGTCATTGCTTACATGATTTTATTAAAAGGAATTACGAAGGTTTACTGATTTTTATTTTAAATCATCAAAACCAGTGTATAAATCAGAAAGTAACATGTAAGGTGTCACAAGTTGAAGCGCTCTTTCGTCTCCAAGTCCCAATTAAGAACTCTGAGCTGATATAAAAAAAAAAACTTTGTCTATCTTTACATTTCTGAAGTCTTAGACTAGCAAATTTGACATCAATTTGAGAACCAAGTCCTCATTTTTCGGCCTCTTCTACCAGGTCACACTGTTCGGTTATTTTACGAATTGCAAATTGAAGCGGTACTTTATTTTTCACAATTCCGTCCAGGTACTCTGGGTCAATATAACTTATCAAACATTCCATATACATCTGAATTATTTTCATCATAGGACTGACCAGGGTTTTAGCTGGATAAGAAGTGGCCTTTCCTTTTAACGTTTTGGATACATTACAAGTAGAAGGCAGATAAAACTACATTGGTTAGACGTATAAAGAGGGGCATGAGATATCCCTAATCATGTTTAACACTGTCGCATTTGTTGCACCTGCATGACCCAACTTGAGTCCGTAACCTTTGCTTCATTTGTATATAGTCTTGTATTTATTTCATTTTTAAAATTTTGGTTCATTTATATGTTTCAAGAAACAAACATTGAACTTCTACCCCCTTTTGTAGGTAAATGATTGCTCACTTAGGAGACAGCTTCAGGTATATCAATACTCAGTAACAAGTTTAGTTTTGCATTATAGCCATGGTGAATTTTCTAAATATTAAAATTTTTGTACAATTGAATTGATTTTTAGATAGTTGAATAATAATATAGCCTTCCAAGTGGGTTTATAAGAACATTTAGATTGTTTTTAGCATGTTTTATAAGCCATTTTTCAGTTTGAACGTACATACGTTCCTATCCGTACCGCCATAGATTTAGAAATTTTGT
Source organism: Mytilus trossulus (assembly GCF_036588685.1). Taxonomy (NCBI): domain Eukaryota; kingdom Metazoa; phylum Mollusca; class Bivalvia; order Mytilida; family Mytilidae; genus Mytilus; species Mytilus trossulus. Next base: position 3,779,831 of record NC_086378.1, read on the forward strand.
ATTGTTTTTCAACAAAGATTTGACGCTCGATCTTTTCAATTTAATTTTATGGAATAAACAGCAGAAATGCATATGATTTGTTTACCTTTTGATAGATATATGTCTATGGTTTCAGGAAAGGTATCACTCTTATTAATTCGCAAAATAACAAGAATGACGGGAACATACCCTATAAAACACCAAAATCTGCAGTAAATGCATATTTAAATAATGCAAAACTCGATACTATTTTCTATCACGATTCTATTGGCCACAAGGTAGACATTAAAAGATTGTTAGCAGGCTCTGGACAAGCAGGTCTCAAACAAACAACATATAGAACAGAAAACGTTATTGAAGCATTAGAGGATATTTCTTCGGGAAGATCAATTATTATTCATGTCGGAATTAATGACATCAAAGTGAGAGATGATTCGGCTGAAGATATATTCCCTAGATACGAAGAAATGGTAAACAAAGCTTTAGGTAAAGCAAATAGTGTTGTGCTTTCTTTAGTTATCCCAACTAAATACACCTTGTTAAATAAAAAGAGTCAAGCATTGAATGAAATGATAAAATTAAAATTTGCAACAACATCTACATTACTTATATGTGAAAATAATAATTTCACAGCTGACAATGGAGATGTTATGGAAAATTTGTACTCTGACTCCATTCGTTTATCTATATATCAAGGCACTGGGGTTCTTGCTGAAAATATAAGAAAAACCATGTTTCCACAAAGGCTATCAGAGAACAAGAGAGTGAGTAAGACTGATCACAGTACAAACTATAGAGGACGTACCAAGGACAATTACAACCACAGATTCAGCAATACAGGCTACAATAAAAGTCACCAATACAAGGGTGATAACACTAGGAGACCATTGTATAACAATAATTGGTATACTCAAGATGATAAGACAGAACTTAACCATTACAGAAATGATAGTATAAGAAAATCATTTGATTACAACAATTCATACAATACTGATGGAGAAGTTAACTACTATAGAAATTATGACAACAGTACATCTCAATACAACCAATCATACACACATGAAATGGATAGAACCCTTAGCCAAAGTCAGATTTCTGACTTAGCGACCAGTATTGCATCTGCATTTGCAAATGTATTTAAATGTCATTAAATTTTCAGTCATTGCACAAAAAGTGTGAAGACAATCATAATAGTTGTTGTTAAAAAGAATGTTTTTTCCTTTTAAATTTAAGAAACTTGTGAATATATACACGTTGATTTAGGCCAGAGGGTCTTGTGTTCTTTAAGTAAGGGGAAAAATACTTTAAAGTCCCATTTTCTTTTTACATAGATAGAAGAATTAAAAAGATGTAAATTCTAGATTTCTTAGTAAATTTATTTCATATTTTTGGTTTTCTCTCTTAGTCATTAATCTATTTGCTAGGTAAAGAGGGATAACTCTAGCTGTTTATTTTAAAAGCTTTAATTTGAAATTTTATTATGAATAAAACAGTTCTAATTAATAACTATTACAATATACAATACAATAATATTTTATTAACGTCTTACCGTCAATAATACAGTATAAACATTTCACATTATAAAAGTAAACCTTTTTAAAATTATTAATGCCATTCTAAAAGAATTATGAGAGACGGATTAAAAGGAACTAGTATTTACAAATTTTCAAAAAGCAATTATAAAACAAAAGTTAAATGATAAAACATATTTACATCAATTATCGGTATAAAAAACGGTCCTACTAAAAAGCGCCCGGGAGCGCCCGGGAAAAGAAAAAGCGCCCGGAGAAAAGAAAAAGCGCCCGGGGAAGAAAAAATAGCGCCCGGGGAGAATAAAATAAATAATATTTTACAACATTAATGTTTTCTTGAATAAAAAATAAAATGTAGCTTCTTTTGTCCTTAATATAAATGGGGAAATGCACGATGCTACATCTAAAGTGTGTAGATGGTGTTGTTGCATTTTTACATTTTAGATTTCAAAATTTTATATAGTAAGTAAGTAAATATAAACAAGAGTTTATAGAAAAATCATGAACGATATTGTCTTCGATCAAAACGTATATTTCGTTATTTAAAAATAAGCATTGCCTGAGGTCTAATATTCGCAACTGCATGGTGAACACGTTTCAAAGTTTTGTATTTTATAAAACACACTTGAATTGACGGTTGAAGATTGTGGAAGGGTTTCAATATACCTGCCACTAAGAAAAGAAAAGTTAAACCTACTGCAAAAGCTAAAGCTAATATGATATTCCGGAACTGTGGGATATGCCGTAAAAACTGTAAAATTGCTAGCATCTGCTGTGACAATTGTGATACGTGGTACCATCTCCGATGTGAAGAGTTGGAATTGGTAGACTATGAGATGTTCCTGACAGAAGAAACTATGAATTATTCTTGCAAAGGGTGTTTTTTACACATCAGCATTATTAAGATTGACAGAGGTGAGATTTGTAATATATTATATAAATAATAGAGAGAAAATAATAAAACTTCTTGTTCATCCAAAATGTACGCTTATGGAATTTTAATTTTCATTATTCTCCCCCGTTTTCATTTTTAACAATTAGATGTATGCTTAAAGTAAAGAATTGAAATGATATGTATATTTATAAATATAATAAGCTAAGACTAATTAACAATCGTTAACTGTAAACACGACACGCGGATTACGGTAATCCAATTGTAATTTAAATAAGATCATACTAATTAACAATCGTTAACTGTACACACGACACCCTGATTACGGTAATTCAATTAACCACAATCGTTAACATTCAAAACCATTTGTGTGTATTTCATATAGGGTATTTATATAGTCCTATAATATAAGAATCTATATATGAACCTGCAGAGTCTTTTATTATAGGACTATGTATTTATAAAGAAATTGATTACTTTTAGGCTGGTGAACAGGGATTAAATTACCTACGATTTTGCTGTAAAAGAGAAAAGGGAATGCTACCCACAATGACTGAAGCTGAGAACAACGAAGAAAAGTTGGCGGTACACTCGGAACATTCTACATCAAAACTGCTGTTGAAACAATACGAGATGAACGAGAATGGTGTGAGATTCTTGGTGGTATAAAGAAAATACCCGAAATATATATTTATAATAACATTAAGCTTTAAAATATATAATACAAAAAAAAGTTATATCTGGTTCACTGTCGCGTTAGATGATTCAATGGAAGCCCCAAGAGACTTAAAACAGATACAAAATTTTAAGTACAACGAAAAGAAAAGGGAACGACCGCATCAACAGAAGGCATCTAATAATGCCGACGACATACAAACATTAATGAGTATGCAACATGGTCACCCATTCATAAAAGAAATTGTTCAACTCTCCGACAAACCCCCTTCAGTAGTAGTGTATACTGATGAACAACTTCTCGACCTCAAGAAATTCTGCTCATCCGAATCTAAACATATCATTGGGGTGGACCGCACTTTTAATTTGGGGGCTGCATATGTTACTGTTACAGTTTTTCACAACCAGAACTTAATAAGAAAGGTTTCTAACACTCCAGCGCCAATCATGCTTGGGCCATGCTACCTCCACTGGGACGGTTGCTTCCACACTTACCACCGATTTTTTAGCCACCTCCAGTGCTTTTTGGACGATATTCCTGGAGCACAGATAAGTGGCAAAAGCCTTGTATTTGGCTCGGACGAGGAAAAGGCTTTGACGAAAGCAATACAAAAGTGCTTTCCAGATTCCCAGCAAATTCTTTGCACACGTCACATTGAGGAAAATTTTAAGAGACATTTGCGGGAAGTCATTGGCGAAAAAGACCCAAATTACAACACTGTGCTCAACGATGTTTTTGGCGTAGATGGTCTCCTCTCTTCTTCTGATGATGTTGAGTTTGACCTAAAGGTAGTGATGCAACGTTAGATATTGCTACTACCACGAAAAATAGCGTTAAGTAAATATTTGACGGGAAATTTTTTTATAGAAATACTGAAATAAATATTTCAAATTATACCTGAAAATAAAGATTGATTCTATAATTTTTACATTATGAGAGAGAAAGAATAAACATATAAAATTCATAGGCTTAAGGAAGACACATATTGTTCACGCAACTCTTGAAATTTTGAAGAACATTAATTCTATGACGTGCTTTACTTTTAGTGCTTTTTAACAATAGTAAATGTTTTATATGCATACACTGATATATATTTATTATATCTTTTTTTAACCTGAAACTGTTTTAATGGCTTTGCTTATCATTGTTTTAATATTTACTTTTTACTTTAGTGCTTTTTAACAATTTAGTAAATGTTTTATATGCATATGCTGATAAAGAGTTATTATATATTTTTTTTTAAACTGAAACTTTTAATGGCTTTGCTTATCAGGGTTTTAATATTTACTTTTTACTTTTAGTGCTTTTTCACAATAGTAAATGTTTTATATGCAGATGTTGATATAGATTAATTATTTCTTTGTTTTAAAACTGAATCTCTTTTAATGGCTATGCTTATCGGTGTTTTAATGCTTAGTTTTAAAATTAAACTCCTGCTTTTTAAACCATTGTTTTACTTATACGGTACATGTATAGTACTGCTTTATTTGCTGATTTTTTTTATGTGTAACTATTTTAATTTTGTATAAAGTAATATCTAACTGTGAATTTTAAGGTGTTTTTTTTAAGTTTTCATTTTGAAATCGTTTTTGAAAAACATGTCTTTTGATGTCTTACATTTTATAAAACTTCAGCATTAACTGTGATCCATTATTATCTGTCTTTCGGAATTGTATTCATATATTATTGTTTAAATTGAAACATTCTTAAATGTGTTTGTGCTTTATAACAAATGTCTATTATCTTTATTTGCAAAATACTTGTCTAAAATTAAAAAAAATCAATCTGCATAACTTATTTTATCGCCACAAAGTTGTCTTATGCCATTACAATAACTATTTATTTTCCCCGGGCGCTTTTTCTTTTCCCCGGGCGCTTTTTCCTCACCCGGGCGCTCCCGGGCGCATTTTAGTAGGACCCAATATAAACGTCTTCTACGGTCTAAAATAAGCTTGCAGGTTTTGGCACTTTTTTGTATCACATTAATATTATCCCTCGCTAAAATAAATGAAAGTTTCAAAAAATTCGGCAATAGACTAAAATGTTCGTATTCAAAGTTTAAAATCTTATACAGTTCGTCTCTTAAGTACAGCTCTTTATAAGAACCAGGCAGTGTGCCATATACATGCGATACATGGGGGGTTTCAGATTTTATCTATAATTGGCCTAGTAGAAGCAATATATGAAAAATGCTCAAAAAATTAATTTTGAGTGGGAAAATATAAGTGGTTGCCATGGTAACGGACACACAATTTTTTGGTTGTTAAGCGTTGTAAAATCTTTCAAAAATCAGCTAAATCACCATATTTCAGAGCCTGATTATGAATAGAATAATGCATTTTTAATTGATTTTCATATGTAACATTGATAGAACTTGGTTTAAGCTTCATTTTAGTGAAGATTACATGTCAACCAAATTTGTATTTTTTTTGTAAAATTTGTGAAAAAACGCATATTTTCAACTTTTCTGAAATTGGGATTTTTGCTGAATTACCACATTTTCTCTGGTGTTTTTCAGAAAAGTGCAAATGTGTCAAGAATAGTTAGCACTGTAGTTATGAAGTTTGGATACTACTTTACCAAATTTAATAGAAAAATGTGTGGGATTTTTTTTAGTTTTATCACCATAGCAACCGATTTTTTCCTTGCAAACGGAGTTTTCATTTGCAGAATATTGCAGTTTAAGAGCTTAAATGTCCTGAATTTTTCATAACCGATAAGAAAAATACATAAAAGCTAACGCAAACTTTAAACTACAATCGTTAAGTGTTGTTGACTTCAATTGTTACCACGGAAATACATATTATCCATAGCAACATCCACTAGAAAACTGCATAAATAGAAATTTACGTAAAAAAAATATATAAATAAAGGGTTCAAATTGGAATATGACTTCATTCTTTGCTTCACTCACAGTCTTGTCTGGGATTTTTTCTTCAGATTGTTCAATATATGTAATATGTCATGAAACATTAGGGTTGGGGGGGGGGGCTTGGAAAAAGAGGAGGGGGGTAAGTTGATTTTTTTAAATGTTGCATACAAGTAGATACTTGAAAAGAGAATTGCGTTTCGTCGTCCGAAAAAACGGGCGTATTGCATTTCCGCTAATTTTTCAAAACCCCAATACTACGTTTCCGCAAATTTAAAGTATACGTTTCCGCAATTTGTATTTATTACTTTTCCGGAAATTTACCTGTTAAATCATTAATATTTGAATATATAAAATACATTATTTGAGTGCAGATTACATAGACAAAGATTCGGACTTTGTTAAATTGCTAACACATTTCTTTGGTTTGGCTTACTTTCAAACTGACATGATTGAAGAATGCTTTGTTGAATTAATAGCCGATGCTCCATCTTGCGATACTTGCATGAAGTTTGCCGATTATATATTGGAATTGTGTATAAGATGGCAAGACGAGATTACCACCAACCATTTGGACATCACCTCCTGACCAAAGGATAAGAGAACAACGAATGGTGCCGAGCCTTTAATGCCCACCCGAACGAGCAGTTTTACGCTACCCATCTTAACATTTTTGTCTTTGTCGATGTGTTATTGAAACTACAAACAACATCGTACATAAAGATGAGAACTCTAACTGTAAAAACATCCGTTGGGAAATATGAAAAGCAAAAGATGGACTTCCTTCTCGAACACAATACAAAATTTGTAAACGGTGAATGTACTACTGTGGACTGTGTAAGACGTGTTGGCTACACCGAAATAGTCTGCCAGAACTGACTTATGAACTCATATCAAGATATATCTGATAAGTGCTGACTTTTGAACATACGCTTTGATATATATACATTTTAATGATGAATTTTACTTGCATGTAATGAAGACCTTTAACTTATAAATATTTTTTATTGTGGCTTTGCTTTCATCAACAGATTACTTTTAATATTATTTGCGGATAAGTAATTGAATTGATTTTTCCGGAATAGTAACTTTTTTCCCGGAAAAGTAAGATATTTATTTGCGGAATTGTAAACCTTTTTTTCCGGAAACATCATATTTTTTTCCGGAAAAGTAATGTCAATTTTCGGAAACGTAAAACGACGGAAAAAACATTGGTTTTCGCACTTTAAAGTAAATAGAAATCTATGAAATTTAAACGCAAGGTTTATGACAATAAAGGAGGTTTAGGATTGATTTTGGGAGTTTTGGTCCCAACAGCATAGTAATTAGGGACCAAAAGATAGATTGCGTATGAAAAGATGAACCTCATGACTTGAAAGTCAGGCCTTAAAGCACTGCCTTTAAAAAGTAAATTTCCAATGTCCCACTCTTTGTGCACATATTTGATCGATTCAAGGTCATGCGAAGGTACAAGGGCAAAAACTAAAATAAACACTTTCGTGCCGCATTTTTTATTTTTTTTGTGGCCGGGGGGGGGGGGGGGGGAGTTGTAGTAGGTTTAAACCATGTTCGTCAGTGCATTAGTTGTCACAAAGTTGGTTTCTATTTTATAATTTTGGTTTGCCTCAATTAAATCTTATGAAACATGTATACACAGAGATCAAGTTTGAATGTTATTGGTGTCACTGTTAACTGTATAATTTGCCTTATATGGCCTGGTTAACGTAAGAAATTTCTAAAAGCTACCATTATATTTTTCGACTTTCATGTAGATTTTTTTTTATCTTTTCGGAATAATGGCATGTGACCGTCTCATTAACAATTATACCACATCTTCTTTTTTAAATTAACAGAAAAGATAAAAAAAAATCTACATAAAAGTCGAAAATATAGTAGTGTATGTATGACGAAAAGAGGGCTGAAGAAAGGTTCTCCTATGATCAAATGGTAACTTTTAGAAATGTCTTTAGTTAACCAGGCCATACAGGTTACAAGCTATTATTCCGACAGCCCATTGGTCCGACAGTCCATTAGTCCGACAGCCCATTAGTCCGACAGCCCTTTGGTCGGACAACCCATTAGTCCAAAAACCTATTGGTCAGACAGCACATTAGTCCAACAGCCAATTAGGCTGACAACCCATTAGTACAACAACACAATAGTCTGACAATCCATTGCTCCGACAGCCCAATACTCCGACAATCCATAAGTCCAACACTTATCAAGTCAAGCATAAGGGTAACAGGATAAAAAAAATTGTCCGTCTGTATTATTACGTTTAGGTATAAAAACATGTTTTTAAAGAAATAATTCCGTATATATAACATCAGGCTTAGGTAGTTCGAATACTTTTTATATACTCAATTCGAAATCTGTATATAGTATAAAACAGAACAGAATATTTTATTTTTTCAAATTAAAGGGTCTATAAAGAGCATATAGACAACCAGTGATGGTGCAAACTACTTTTTTTTTTTTAACTTGGCTGTCATGTGAAAAGTGTTCGGTAAACAGGAAGTGGTTTAGTGACGAATCTGAAAACTTATCACACAATATAGCCGACTTCAATAAACCTTTCAGAAATCCTTGTAATGTAGTTCATGAAATAATTCAACGAAAATATGCATGGGACAGAGGGATGAACTGGACGGATGGAAGGACGGAGAGACAGACAGAGGCAAAACAGTATACCCCACTTTTTTGAAGCGGCGGTATAATGATTGGAACAACATAAAGACTTTATAACAATAATTAAATGATATAATTATCTTTATAGCACCATAAGCCTCAGTCACAATCGGAGCCAAAACAAAATAGAAAAAAACCAACTATATTTCTCAAATAACAGTCAGTATCAAGACATGTACTACATAATTCAAAAGAACTATTTTTTACAATACAATCGTCAGTATCCCCCATAATAGTCAAGTTTTCTTGTGTTAACATCGAGATGTGCTAGAAATGTGCTGAAAGAGTCCCTCCCTCAAATTGTTATGAAGTGAGCATTCGATTGAAAATTACACTCATCCTCAACTCTATCAGCTGTACATTACGATTTTTCACTTCTAAATGTAATGGGTGAGCACTGATTCTTAACTAGCATATGCACTTCCTTTCTTAAAATCTACGGAAGCGTGTTAGCGCCACATATTTTTTTTAAATTTTTCTTCCAATGTTTGCGTTACAACGCAAACCTTTGCGAAATAATGCAAACCTTTGTTTTATCTTATTTCTTATTTAAGATTCAAAGAAAACAGTTGTTATTAATAGAGGAGGCTGTTTATATCAAAATGTATCACCATTGTAGTCATTGCAAAGTAAAATCCTTGATTAATTAGATCATATCATTGACTTCAATAATGAGCAGAATAATATAAGAAAATGTGGTATGAATGCCAATAAGAAAACTCTTTATCTAAGTCACTATTCCTAAAAGTAAACCATCATAGGCCAAAGTACGGTTTTCAACACGGAGCATTAGCTTACACTGCATGAACAACAAACTATAAAGGCCCCCCAGAAACAATATCCTTGTTACTACTAGTATATATATATTACAAAGAAAATTGAGTAAATTGCGGTTATACGGAAAAACTAAAATCAACCCTGCTAATATAGCTATAACCGAATATAAATATACTACCAAAGTAAGCTCTCGTTTGTGTAAAGTAAGTTGGCAAGAAATATATATAGAATTAAGATGTTTTATTAATAAAATTATGTTCTCTCTTTTTAAATTGCTATCCAAGCATCTTAAAAATATTTCATTATATCAAAATGAAAATTCAATGACTTTCTATCAAAGAATCTTGATCATATTCTGAGATTTAAAAAAAAATGTTTCCTTAATAAAAATTCATTTTAAAGCAGAAAGATAAATTTGTCCATTTGACTTGGAGTTTCACAATTGTATGACATTATTTTGGATCTTTCAATTTAAATATAAGTGGATATAGATAGGGGATTAATAATGGAATCAAAAGAGTTAAAAAAATATACAGATCAATGTGCTTGATTTCGAGATATTAGTCATTGAAATTTTGGCGGGAAAATAGTCTCTCTTGACTTTTCTTAGCTATTTAATTGACAAGTTTACATTCTCAAAACTATCAAAAAATAATTTGAATTTTATAAACTTTTACAGATTGCTTATCATTATACATGTAAAAGATTTATAAAAAGATAAATGGGGGTCAATGCCATTTTTTATGGCATTCAAATGAATAAAACCTGAGGTTTCCGAAAATCTGACAAAAAATCAAAAACATGGCAAGAGAACTGCAATGTACATTATTTAACCTCTGAAGCTAAACCCAAGTTATAGATTATCGATCTCATATATATAAAATTTCTGAAAAAAATAATGATTCGATTTATAATCAGGCTCTCGGACCAAACATAATCTTTTTAAGAATCTACATGTATGATATCTTTAAAAAATAAACCTACCCCCCCCCCCCCCCCTTTCTTTCTAACCTTCCAACCATAATATCACATTATATATTACATTTGTTGAACCGTATGAAATAAACAGAAGAATAGACTGTAAGTGAAGCAAAGCAGTCATATTCCAATTTGAAAATAAACACCCTCAATTTATGTATTTTTTTTACATAAGTTTCTATTTATGCAATTTCAGAGTGGATGTTGCTAAGGATAATATGTGTTTCTGTGGTAACAATTGAAGTCAACAACACTTGACAATTGTAATTTAAGGTTGCAGTCTTGTAATTGACTGCTCCATAGGCTTACATGCTAAACAGCTGATCTTTGAAAATAAAAAAATAAAAAATGTTACATAGAAAAAAAATTTCATGTTCATATCATGTATGTACTAATGTGAAATTGTGATTTAATTGAAAAAAAAGAGGGTGTTGCCACGAAGAATAAAAAGTTACGCAATCCTGAAGTCAAAACATTTTATTTCTACTTTCTGTTTGCTATTTTTACTAGGCCGCACCACTTCCAGTAAACAGGATATCCTTCCACTTTCCTGGATTGATATCCCCAAAAGATGCAAGATTTTTTTGAAAGTCTATATATATGTTTCAATTCAGCATAAACCTATAATCAAACAGAAAAATTGAGTTCAGAAAAAAATTCAGAAAAAAATGCACTATTTTGTTTCCCTCCATGTTTTGACATGCACCGGAAATTGGAGTTGTAATACAAGACTGGTACCTTAAAGTTTGCGTTAGCTTTTATGTATTTTTCTTATCGGTTATGAAAAAATCAGGACATTTAAGCTCTTATACTGCAATATTCTGCAAATGAAAACTCCGTTTCCAAGGAAAAAATCGGTTGCTATGGTGATAAAACTAAAAAAAATCCCACACATTTTTCTATTAAATTTGGTAAAGTAGTATCCAAACTTCATAACTACAGTGCTAACTATTCTTGACACATTTGCACTTTTCTGAAAAACACCAGAGAAAATGTGGCAATTCAGCAAAAATCCAATTTTCAGAAAAGTTGAAAATATGCATTTTTTCACAAAATTTTACAAAAAAAATACAAATTTGGTTGACATGCAATCTCCACTAAAATGAAGCTTAAACCAAGTTCTATCAATGTTACATATGAAAATTAATGAAAAATGCATTATTCTATTCATAATCAGGCTCTGAAATGTGGTGATTTAGCTGATTTTTGAAAGATTTTACAACGCTTAACAACCAAAAAATTGTGTGTCAGTTACCATGGCAACCACTTATATTTTCCCACTCAAAATTATTTTTTGAGCATTTTTCATTTATTGCTTCTACTAGACCAATTATAGAAAAAATCTGAAACCTTCATGTATCGCACTCTGCCTGGTTCTTACAAAGAGCTGTACTTAAATCGTCGTATAACGGACATTCAGTCAATACATGCACCTCGTTTTCAATTTTATTGTCACAAACAAAACAAGTTCTTTGATATACTGGAAGACTCTCGTAGCGTCCTGTCTCTACACGTATTGGGACAACACCACAGCGAAACTGAGAGTAAGCTCTTCTGGGTGAAGGTATAATCAGCTTATCTAGGTAAAGTTCTGTATATACATCCTGTTTAAATGTTCTATATGTACGTAGTTTGTTACCTCCAGGTCCATTTCGTCTAGAAGTGTCTTTATGCAGATCTTCATTCCATTTCTGTTTAAAGTCAGACATAAGTTTTACGTGTATAGCATTGTTAACTTGCTGCTTATCAATATCAGTGTCATCAAACAAGTTCGCTATACCACATGATTCGAATAGACTATAAATTCTAAAGTTTGAGTTTTTGCACACTCGATGACGCCTGAAATTCTGCTCTGCTCAATTGTCTATTTTCTTATTTATTCTATTTTCATCCATATATCGTAACCGATTCCAATAGTTTATGATTACCCGCCATTGTTTCACAGACGGTGGTTTCCATCCCGAATCTCCATTTACTGCAACGTTTGGGGTATAACGACCAACTCCCATGAAAAAACGGATGGCTTTGTTTTGAACGGCATTTATACACGAGAATGACTTATCTCCCCATACTGCAGCACCGTAACTAATAGTACTCCAAACCATAGAGTCGTACAGCTTTGTAAAAGTTCCAAAAGGTAAACCTCCTAGTCCCTTGTATTTCGATATTACAAGTCCAAGTGCTCGACTAGCTGCTGCTGCAATATACTTTGCCATGACGTTATAGTCCAAGTGTTCTGTAAAAACTAAGCCTAAATATGTGTAACGTTCTACTGTCTGTAAAATGTGGTTTCCGCAATGAAAGGTTGTTTGACTTCTCGGGAACGAATTTGGTCGAAAGTGAACTATATTTGACTTGTTATCGTTTATTGTCATCTTGTTATCGGTACACCATAAATCTAATGCATCAAGTAATGTTTGTAGCTCTGTTTCTGTGTTTGATAACAACACTAAATCATCGGCATAAAGTAACATGGACACCTTTTCCCCATCGATGTCAATTCCAATATCTAGTGAATCGATATATGTAGCTAATCCGTTTATATACAAGTTGAAAAGTAATGGCGACAACAAACAGCCTTGTTTAAGACCACATTGAACGTTGAACCAGTCTGTCTTATGTCCATTTATGCGAACACACGTGACAGCATTCCACGGACTTATACAGAGACAAAATAGCGTTATAAATATTCCCACATATACCAAGGTCGAATAGTTTCTGGAATATCATCGCTCGGTTTATCCCGTCATATGCCTTACGAAAATCAATAAATGCAACGAAAGTCGATAAACGTTTTAATTTCCTAGTCTCTATTATTGATGTTAACGATTTGATGTGATCAATTGTACTGCGCCCTTTTCGAAATCCGTTTTGACCGTCATGAAGAATGTCATTTTTACTAACCTGTTATTTAGTATATGACAGTATAGTTTATAGCACACTGGTACCAACGTTATACCTCGGTAGCTAATTGGGTCTTTCGGATTTGATGTTGACGATTTCGGGATTGGGTTTATAATTCCATTTGTCCACGTTGTAGGGATGAATCCACTCGAAAAAAACACTTGTTGAACAGTTTGTGTAAAAAGTTCAGTAAACTTGGGACTTTTAGGATTTCTGCCGGTATTTCGTCCACGCCAACGGCTTTGTTACGCTTTAGGCTACGCACAGCGTTCACTACTTCAAATTACTACTATTACAAAATATATCTCATTGTGGTACAACAATGAACAATTGATACAATTTTAAAAGAATTATACATTTGCTAATTGCATTAGCTAATTAGGTTAATGAGAACCCTATCCTTGTTCATGATGTTTGTTTGTCTGTTTTGTAACTCAAAAATATGTGTATTAAAGTGTCAAGAAATGTATCAATTACTTCATGGAATGTTAATGGTTTATTTAGAAAATTAAGTGGAGACAGGATATGTAAACTAGATGATGAAAATTTTATTAATATAATGACATCTGATATTGTATGTTTATCAGACACATTCCTCCTCAAAGCATATTTTATTTTATAATGGATACCATAATGGATGTTTTACTATAAACTGCAGACAGTCTAAAACTAATAGAGTATGGGGTGGTTTAGCCACTTTTATTAAAAGGGAAATTTTGCAAGGTGTTAAATTAATTGATAAAACAATGAGTGACATGATGTGGTTTAAACTTGACAAAAAATATTTTGGCTTTGAGAAAAATCTATTCATCTGCTCCATGTATATACCGCCCAGTAACTCATCATACACTATGCGAACTAATTGCGATAAACAAATATTTGAAAAACTAGAGCAAGATATTACCAAATTTTCTTTAGAGGGAAATATTGCTTTAATTGGTGATTTGAATGCCCATATCAATGTTAGTGAGTCTGATTATATTACAAATGAAATTGACGACAGCCTAGATGATTTTTTACCTATAAATTACATAGCAGATGCTGTGCTTAAATCAAGAAGTACTGAGATATCACAAAACACCAACAGTTATGGTAAACAATTAATAGAGTTGTGCATTTCTGCTCAATTAAGAATTTTAAATGGAAGAACTTTAGGAGATTCCAAGGGAAAAGTTACATTTTTTAATCATAATGGAACTTCTATTGATGACTACTGTATTTGCAGCTCTGGGTTCTTGCCAATTCAAGTATCATAAATTTTTCAATAAATAAATTTGACCCAACAGTATCAGATCATTGTCCAATAACAGTAAATATCATGTTTCAAATAAAAAGACTACCCCCAGAAAACTTAAAAACTCCTTTAAAGTGCATAAAATGGAGTAATGAATATGAAAATACATTTAAATTAAACTTATTAAAAACTGACTTCCAACCAATTATTTCTGAAATAGAAAGCTTAGCAGAAATTCCTGTTCAAAATCACAGTGTAGATACTATTCTGTACGCTATCCGGAAGTCGCGATTTTCGAAGCGAGAACTTTTTGGATTACATTTTAAATTTGATGGGTATACTTAATTAAACGGTAAGTTGATCATCTGTACATTGCTTGATGATTAATTCAGCCGACATCGATATTCTCAAATGGTTTAGAATTAAATTCCGCACATTCATTATTCGTATCTTTACCTTAATCAAGAAATTTTCAAGTGCATCACTAAGAAAAATCAGTCGGCGAACCTAAAAACAATTTTTTTTACCCTCTTAGTGTACAAATTAACGTAAAAACCTGACTTAATTAACTAAATGAAGTATATTTCAAGTGGTGGTAAAAGTTTCAACCAGATCTTTGAAGCCAGAAATAAGAAAATTACACTTGTTTGAATTTCTCACTGTACGATCAGTCTCGCTTGTATATTTTAAAACTGTATGATCAGTCTTTATGTCACTGTATTCTAGTGATGATTTCAAAGTTATTTACGATACATTAGAAGGTGGCATTTTTTTAAAAAAACACAAATATATTTCAATACATTCACATCCTGAAAACTTATCAAACATGTTTTAGCTTGATGGGGTGTACTCGACTTACTAAATTAAGTATAAGGATGTTTAAATGTTGCTAAAATAAGAGGAAGGTTTGATGTATGCTAGTATATAAGTTTCAGAAATGTCCTCCGTTATACTTAAAATTGAACAAACACACAGATTTAGTTGTTATATAAAAATGCATGTATTTACACACATTCGAGGCCGTACTGTAGCTTTTAACTGATCACAGTTCCTTCACTTGGTTTAAGATGTAGAGCTGTCTCTTTGACACTCAATTGTACACCACTTTGTCAAGCGGGGGTTATAGTGATAAAGAAGTCCGTCTTTCCGTTCGTCCATTGGACCAGTACAATATGTTTCGCCGGTTCTGTAAGCGCATCTCCTCATAAACAACTTAATATACATTGGGGGTTCCGGCCATTTTTAAATGGAGAGGGGTCCAATCTAGGAGAAAAGGGGATTCCAAATATATGTTCCCATACAAATGCATTGATAGTTAAATAAACAGCTGCGCCATGAGCGCATGATACGCCCGACGTCTTGTGTAGAAGTTTTATGCAATAATCATAAATGGTTTCTGTGAAAGTTTTAAGCAATAACCATATATTGTTTTTGAGACACGGCGAGACACGTGAAACCCCTAACCCCCCCTTTTTTTTTTTGTAAAAAACTAAATATCACTAAAATTAAATTTTGAATCAAAACCAAAAAGTATACAGATCTTTAGATTAATATAACAAAGAAGTGTGTAAAGTTTTAAGCAATAATCATAAATTGTTTTTGAGATACGGCACAACATGTAAAAAAAACTCCCCCTTTTTTACAAAATACTCAATAACTCAAAAATGAAATTTTGAATCATCTCCAAAAAGTATACAGATCTTTAAATTAATATAACAAAGACATGTGTAAAGTTTTATGTAATAATCATAAATCGTTTTTGAGATATGGTGCGACATGTAAAAAAAAAAAACTCCCCCTTTTTTACAAAATACTCAATAACTGAAAAATAAAATTTTGAATCATCACCAAAAAGTATACAGATATTAAGATTAATATATAACTAAAAAGTGTTTAAAGTTTTAAAGCCATAATCAAGAATCGTTTTTGAGATACGGTGCGACATGTGTAAAAAACACCCCCCTGTTTTAGTTACAAAGTGCCGTTACTCAAAAAGTGTTAATCTTATTTTCACCAAAAAGTATACAGATCATTTGACCATCATAAGAAACAACTATGTTAAGTTTCATGAAATTTTGATAAGTCGTACTCAAGTTACGGTGCGACATGTTTACGCCGGACAGACGAACGGACGGACGGACACTGGACATTTGTATACCATAATACGTCCCGTCAAAATTTTGACGGGCGTATAAAAAGGGTTTCAAACTGCCGGATCCCCTTTTTTTGAATCCGTCACTGATATAACTATTAATTAATCTTATTCGGTTTCCTTATCATAAATGATAATGACTGTATTGTGCACAGTCTATTTCGAATTTTAGTAAAAATCTTTTATGGGGTTACTTTATATAAGATACGGACTTGAACATTGCATTATGTGGGGGCACCCATCAGGTATTTCCATCACCTCCTAAACCAATCATTAAAGTTTTCTGAAATTGCTCCATTTTTACTCGATTAATGCTTTATGGACCTTCTATTTCTGTAAACTTACCAAAATTATATCACATGAATTATCCCCCTACGCAAAGCTGTCTTATATCCATTTTTTGTTATTTTAAAAGAGACAAGTTTGATTTATGTTATCATCAATTGGTCAACGGCGGACGGTGTAAATAGTCTTTAAAAATGTAATAGCTAAAGAGATAAATGTAACGATACACTATTACAAAGTCCACAAGCGAATCATGTATTACTTTTTAGGCATTTGATTTTAAATAAAACTGATGGAACAAAAATACAATTATTTTGCCGTCTAAAAAATGCATCAGAAATATATTTGTATTGTCTGATGAAAGTAATTACACGTTATAGTTCCCTGGATAGTTCATAATATCACATATACAGGTATATACCTTCAAATTGCTTTTGTTTTTTCTTCAAAATCACGACTGGTCATACAGTCAAAAAATCTGAAATCGCTTCTAGAATACAGTCAGTTCTAGACTGATCGTACAGTAATTTATTTTGGGATCCTCAAAGAAAACATATTTTTTTGGGGAAATACGAATATTCTACTTAAATACGAAAAGAATATTGAAACAGTATATATTTAACTGTAAACTGATGCAAATATTTGCAATAAAAGATTATTTGCTTTGTACTACGAGAGCAAACTTGTCCATCGATTTCACTTTTTTCTACCAAGTTGATGTGATGCACACGTATATTTTATATTCTAATGCATGTTTTTGTTACAGTTACTCATATTTATGATGCTATATATACATTGAAGATGTTCAAAGCACTTTGTAGATGTAGGAGTAAACAAATGATGAGACAAGTTGCTTTCTTTAAAAAAAGAAATGCAATCGTAAACCCAAATGCTTGTTTGGCATTATATATTAGATAACTGTTTAGTTCATTCATACGGAACCCATTTTTTTTGCGTCTTCCCTCTGCTGTATCGTACGTGGTAAAGAAAGAATGATGACGTCACAGTTATCAAGGTTAAAATAATTAACGTGACTCATAATGCATAACAAGTTCCACCACGTGTGCAAGGCGGGACAACTCCTAAAACGTAAGCCCACTTTCCTCCGATAACCGGATTTATTCTTCATAGGAATAAATCTTATTGTTCCAGATACAACCGGGACAAGTCTCAAATACGTTCAATAGACTTTTTTCCTTCGTAGTGTACATTCCATCTACGTTAGACATACGCCAGACATACGCCAACATACGTCACCTGAACGCCCATTAAACGCTTAGGTACTCTTCTCGCACGCTTTAAGCTCGTTTTGCATACGTTACAGATATGATTGACATGTTGAATGCATCCAAAACTACTAGCGTATTGGTAGCGTGCATGAGTTTTTTACCACTGCCGACGTACGTCGGAGCTATACGTTGATGTGTGAAGCCAGTATAACATTAAGTAAACAATCAATGTCAGTTTCTAATTCTTATGTACAACAAAGTAATATAAAACAATACATCTTTACTAAACAGTTATCTAATATATAATGCCAAACAAGCATTTGGGTTTACGATTGCATTTCTTTTTTTAAAGAAAGCAACTTGTCTCATCATTTGTTTACTCCTACATCTACACAGTGCTTTGAACATCTTCAATGTATATATAGCATCATAAATATGAGTAACTGTAACAAAAACATGCATTAGAATATAAAATATACGTGTGCATCACATCAACTTGGTAGAAAAAAGTGCGAGAAGAGTACCTAAGCGTTTAATGGGCGTTCAGGTGACGTATGTTGGCGTATGTCTGGCGTATGTCTAACGTAGATGGAATGTACACTACGAAGGAAAAAAGTCTATTGAACGTATTTGAGACTTGTCCCGGTTGTATCTGGAACAATAAGATTTATTCCTATGAAGAATAAATCCGGTTATCGGAGGAAAGTGGGCTTACGTTTTGGGAGTTGTCCCGCCTTGCACACGTGGTGGAACTTGTTATGCATTATGAGTCACGTTAATTATTTTAACCTTGATAACTGTGACGTCATCATTCTTTCTTTACCACGTACGATACAGCAGAGGGAAGACGCAAAAAAATGAGTTCCGTATGAATGAACTAATGTTTGTTTCAAAAGTTATTCAAATTATAACAAATTTAGATGAATATTGAATTTTATTTCTTTGATTTGGTATATGAAATGGATCTCTTTCAAAAAATATTATTTTACTGAAAAGGTTCGGAAAGATAGAAAGCACATGGTTTTGATCCAGTATAAAATAGTGTTAAAGAATTTATATATTTTGTTGTTTCTTCTGTAAAGAGTTTCTAAATATTTCATTGTAAATTTTAATTGTTGGTTTAATTCAGTGGAAATCATGAATTATATTTCCAAAAATAGAAATTTTAACAGACCCGTAATTTCAGATAAAAACTGCGCACATGGTTTTAAAGACACGTGTCGCATGGACGTCTGCGATTTTAAAACTATCGTTATATGAAATGTTTCATCTGCTACACAGCAAGCAATTTAAAGAGAAAACAATAATGAATAAATTTATGAAGTTTATAAAAATTAGAATATATCTATTTGTAATTTGCGAAATTTACTGATCTAACATTGTTGGGTTGATGCTAAGACGAGTTGTATATCTATTATAACTTTTCAACGGTCGTTTCACTGATATTATTGTAGTTATTTTTCAGTTTTAAAATCCAAACATCTTATGGAAATGGGGAAAACAATACGTATGTCACAAAGGCCCTCTAAAAGTTATAAATGCAGTCAAAGGGTACAAAAGAGGGACGTAACCGACACCGTTGGGAAACAGATCTAGCAATGTCGTTGGACAGCATACTTCCACGCAAGTTTCAGCTACATGTATGATGACTCCAGAACTAAAAAATGAAGTTATTCAGATTGACAATGCCCTTATGCACTTTCCAGCTACTGTTACATCTCCCGACTCAGTCAATGAAAGGCAACAATCGAATACTTAAAGGTGAATATGTAGGTTTAGGTATATTGCTTTAATACAAATTCTCTAACTGTAGATACAAATGGACATCTGATTATCCAAACTAAACCAAGTAAAAGGATTACTGCTTTTTACACATGGATAGATGCTTTCCTTATTTACATAAGTATTTATGTTGGTGTACATTTAGGAGATACACAAGATATTTTAACATGTATGTATTCGGTTAAGTTGGGTGCAAGTCGTTCAATTTTGGGCCAGGTTCGAAGGACCATAATCAACAGTTTCGTTTAAAGAAAGCTAGAAATTCAGATATGTCATGGGCTACTGTTGACAACGAACTTTGGGTGTTATATATTCATACAGTGCAGCCAAATGCACCTAGTTATGGGGTTAATATGGTTAACACTAACGGGAAATGTTTTACGAGTTCAAAAACATAGGTGCATGTATGTTACCACAATGTCGATGCATTCATACATGTTTGAGATTCAATGGTCCCCATCCTGCCATAAATTGTAGGGTCCCTCAATATGAGGCTGGTTCATGAATGGGTAATTTATGAAAGATATGATAATTTTGTTTGTTTTTAGAACTTGTTCCAATACTGGCCATAGTTATATTATTTAAGTTCAAATTGATGGACAAACAAGTTATGTTTCACATAGATAACTGTTCTTTGGTTACTATTTAAAATAAACAGTCGTCAAACTTGACACAAGTTATATTATACAGTTGGCTCGACAGCTGGTATTGCAAACAATGGTGTATACTATACAATTTAACAGCATGCATTATCGAAGGACGGCTCAACTTTGATACAATCTTTCATAACAGTAGGAAACCCCTTACATTATAAACTGATATTGTTACCATAAACTTATACATCATTAAATTGTTACTCAAATTTTCATAAATTTACTTACAATACACAATCACCTATATAAGATATAAGAATTATGTGTATAATGCACGAATTACTGTAAAAGATTATTATCTGATGAAACGGTACGGTGGTCTCATATGAAGAGCTTCTTCAATATACATACAAATAGATTTTTATCCTTTTTCAGACATAGGATTTAACGTTTTGGAAAATTTTCATTCAAATTATTTGAATTAATATCATTAATTTTATATTTAGACCTAATTTTGTTATATTGCGGACATTCACTCAAGAAATGAATCTCATTTTCAATTTTTCCTGTGCAAAGTTTACAAAATCTCTCATTAGAGGGTATTGTTGGTCTTGCATACCTACCAGTTTCTATTGCTAATGAGTGTGCACTTATTCGTAATTTCGTGATAAAATAAAAAGTTAATCACAGTTTCCATCTTTTATCTTAGATAGTTCAAATTTAATTTTATTTTTGTAGAAATCTTCTAGTTTCTGTTTGAAATTACTATTACAAAGCTTGTTAAAGGGTATTCCAATATATTTCATTAATTCAGATAATTATTAGACCATAAATTTTCTCTGTACCAAGTAGATATTTTAATAGGATTGATTGATTGTTGGTTGATTAACGTCCAGTGTCAAATATTTCAGGCATATCTATCAGGACGAATATTTACACAGTGTCTGTAAATTGTGTCATTTTAGGATAATTTAGTTTGTATCAAGAAGATACAATGTTATGACACAGTGTCTGTAAATTATGTCTTTTTCTAATAATTCAGTTTGTATCAAGTAGATATTTTGGTAGGACACAGTGTCTGTAAATGGTGTCTTTTTAATAGGATAATTTAGTTTGTATCAAGTAGATACATTGTTAGGACACAGTGTCTGTAAACTGTGTGTTTTAGGATAATATAGTTTGTATCAAGTAGATATGTTGATATGACACAGTGTCTGTAAATTGTGTCTTTTAAGGATAATTTAGTTTTTATCAAGTAGATACATTGTTAGGACACAGTGTCTGTAAATTGTGTCTTTTAAGGATAATTTAGTTTGTATCAAGTAGATACATTGATAGGACACAGTGTCGGTAAATTGTGTCTTTTAAGGATAATTTAGTTTCTTTCAAGTAGATAAATTGATAGGACACAGTGTCTTTAAATTGTGTATTTTAAGGATAATTTTGTTTGTATCAAGTAGATACATTGATATGACACAGCGTCTGTAAATTATGTCTTTTAAGGATAATTTAGTTTGTATCAAGTAGATAAATTGATATGACACAGTGTCTGTAATTTGTGTCTTTTAAGGATAATTTAGTTTGTATCAAGTAGATAAATTGATAGGACACAGTGTCTGTAAATTGTGTCTTTTAAGGATAATTTTGTTTGTATCAAGTAGATACATTGATATGACACAGTGTCTGTAAATTGTGTCTTTTAAGGATAATTTAGTTGGTATCAAGTAGATACATCTATAGGACACAGTGTCTGTAAATTGTGTATTTTAAGGATAATTTAGTTGGTATCAAGTAGATACATTTATAGGACACAGTGTCTGTAAATTGTGTCTTTTAAGGATAATTTAGTTTGTATCAAGTAGATACATTGATAGGACTCAGTGTATATAAATTGTGTATTTTAAGGATAATTTAGTTTGTATCAAGTAGATACATTGATATGACACAGCGTCTGTAAATTGTATCTTTTAATGATAATTTAGTTTGTATCAAGTAGATACATTGATAGGACACAGTGTCTGCAAATTGTGTCTTTTAAGGATAATTTAGTTTGTATCAAGTAGATACATTGATAGGACACGGTGTCTGTAAATTGTGTCTTTTTAATTAAATATATTTTGATTTGTATCAAGTAGATACATCGATAGGACACAGTGTTTGTAAATTGTTCTTTTTTTAGTATTTTTGATTTGTTTCAAGTAGATACATCAGATACATAGTATACAGGTCTAGTAGTTTTCGAAGCGTTCCGTAAATTGTATAATTATGATATCAGTTGGCCCTTACTTTTAGAATCAATTAAGACACTTTTATTGCATGTAACTATATTTATTGCTTACATGTATATATCACTTGAAACAAATTAAAAAGGTTTATAGAACAGCTAACTGTTATCCGTAAAGAAAGATCATGTTGCAAAATTTTGCTAATATTATTATCTCGTTCTCAAAAATTTAAACGGATTAATATTGTCATGGTACATGTATAGAAATAACAGAAACTAAACTAAAATATTGTCTAATTTATTGGTTAAAAATATGAAATGCAAAGACCAAAGGTTAAAGTCCCCTTATTCTCTGACTTTGGTGACAAGTACCAGTGTTCATGTGTTCTAAGTTTTAAAGGTTTGAATACATGTATGAATAATGGATTCAGTTTCAATTTGAATCAAAGATATGGTAAAAACCAATAAGCACGAATTAAGCAGCCACAAGAATGTACACCTTTGCCGCTTAGCTATGTATACAATTGGGAGGTTGATACATAAAATAGCCTGAAATATATAATACGCCCGGTATATTCACATCTGACGGCGTTACTTTTTCTCATGTGGGCAATTGTTTTTCTTATTTCATTACAGGGTAATTTAAATATAAATATATGTGTGGTCATTTAAAAGTACGGTCACGGCGGGTGTGTTGTGTCGCTACCGCATTTGTGGCGGTGGTCGAACTAAGTGTCCAATAACTCTTGGCATAGCCACTGAATTCGACCATGTGGCGAAAATAGCGACACAACATCTACAAATATATTATGCTTCTTATAATGGAATTATGTATCCGCTGAGCTTCTGTTTCCCAGGGCCAGCATCCGATATATTTTGGAAGCAATAATGTTAATAAGGAATAACAATAAAGTGGAAATAAGGAATAAGAATAATGTGGAAATAAGGAATAAGTAATGGACAATAATGTGGAAATAAGGAATGGACTATAAGGTTTAATTATATATACTAGGGACTTGCCAATTATGTTTCTCGGCAGTCCCATTCTTTGTCAAGCCGTGGCCGTACAATTTTGTACTTTTGCCAAATAAATATTTCTTACTTTATATTTGTATGTCATTTGGCCCCACGTTGTCTCAGATAATAAGATTTATTCCTATGAAGAATAAATCCGGTTATCGGAGGAAAGTGGGCTTACGTTTTGGGAGTTGTCCCGCCTTGCACACGTGGTGGAACTTGTTATGCATTATGAGTCACGTTAATTATTTTAACCTTGATAACTGTGACGTCATCATTCTTTCTTTACCACGTACGATACAGCAGAGGGAAGACGCAAAAAAATGGGTTCCGTATGAATGAACTAATGTTTGTTTCAAAAGTTACCCACCCACCCACCACTTAGATTAAAGACATACTCCTAAAATGTATTTGATATGCACGTGTTAAAATGTTATATCATGTTGTTCGTTTTTCTGCTGTTTTTTGTTCTATTTTTCAGGTTGAAATGACTGGTAGCTTATTCCGATAGTAATCCTAATCCTTCGTCACGGGTTCAGACAAAGACTCCGACCATTGTAATCCCAATCCTTCGTCACGGCTTCAGACAAAGACTCCGACCATTTAATGGCGAAAATAGCGACACAACATCTACAAATATATTATGCTTCTTATAATGGAATTATGTATCCGATGAGCTTCTGTTTCCCAGGGCCAGCATCCGATATATTTTGGAAGCAATAATGTTAATAAGGAATAACAATAAAGTGGAAATAAGGAATAAGAATAATGTGGAAATAAGGAATAAGGAATGGACAATAATGTGGAAATAAGGAATGGACAATAATGTGGAAATAAGGAATGGACAATAAGGTTTAATTATATATACTAGGGACTTGCCAATTATGTTTCTCGGCAGTCCCATTCTTTGTCAAGCCGTGGCCGTACAATTTTGTACTTTTGCCAAATAAATATTTCTTACTTTATATTTGTACAGCCCGTAACAGAGAAGTGATCGAATTGGTGTTTCTTTACCGTCAAAATTAGCTACGTTATCGACAAACTTAATTGAGTAGTGACCGAACTATTGGTACTTTAACGTTAAAAAGATTGACAATGCTGACAAACTTTCATGTGTCGATAATCAAGTTTAATACCGATAATATTGAAAATAATTCTAATAATATGAAACAAAATATGTCCATGCACCATTTCGATTTGGCGAAAAGTAGTCATTTCTTCAAAGTCAGAACAGAAAAAAAAGTTTATGGAAGGACGTCTTGATAGTATTATTTCTTTACAATTTTACCCAACACTAAAAGAAATATACTGGTAAACAATTAAAAAGGAGTTTGATAGGAATGAAGTCCTTTATTTTTTCGGACTACAATGTGTACCGTATGTGTGATGGATTTGAATTCAATCAATAACTTTGAAATGTTTTCTCATATGTATACACAAAAGGGAGGACTGGTATTTGTACTTCTGTTAGAATATGTCTTCGTCTGTTTCACATGCCAAACTTTTTTCTAGAACAGTTTACACGGGAAAATTTTGTTGAGAATTTTTTTTTAATATGACAAAACAACGAGCCAAACTATCTCTTGCAATGGCACACAAAGAGAATATTTTTTTTAGTAAAAATTCAGTAAAAAAAAATCTCCAAAATAAACCATGGCCAGGACCTGACAGTTTTTAGCAGTGTATAAATATAAATCGTCTGGAAAACTGCGCTTGCTGTCATTTTGATGGATCATGCAACATTTCACCTATTACCCATAAACAACATAGGTTCTCAATTACTAAAAAAGTTCTATAAGATAGTTTCAAATCAGAATAAACATATTAACTTCCTTATATACAGTCGAATTTGTGTATAGGTTACACAAAGCTAGTTCTTAAAACGTTTGTATCAGGGAAAACATTTTCTTTGACTTTTAAAACATGTAGGGGAAACGGATTTCCTAACCATTCACTCATAATATTCCGTGTTTCTGATTTTTTGTTCGTTAACGTAAATTATACGACTTTTTTATGACTACGTGAACTTGTGCCATTTATTTTTGCTGGTCTTTAGGAAGACAATTTACAATTGTGCAGTATAACGGAGGCAATTATACATAACCTTATAATTCTGTTTGGAAACAAAAATAAATTTCCAATATATAGATATACATGTATTATATGTCGTGTACATGATTGGATTTTGTAGATATATATCTACCGCACAGAAAAGGTATCATGGATTTCGAGGCTTTCCTATTTTTAAAAAGTTTTGAATTCTACCCTTGTTGAAAACCTGTGGAGTTCTCTACAGTTCCTTAAAACATCAATTTTTTTTTCTGTTTGTCTCTGTTGTCTTGATTAGTGGTACATGTATCTAACAATATTTACGAAAACTTTCTGAGAATTATGAATATTCTACTCTGTCAGATATGGATCATTACCAATGATAAAATGAAATGCCGTACATCACATCTTATAGAGGTTTAAATTTCAAATATTCGTCAATAACTTAAGATAAAGAGCAATTTTGTCTTTAACATTTCAAATGTTAAAGGGTACATTTGTATTTTTGCTTCGATTTGAAAGAAATTTATTTCAGTTTTTTTCTGTGACAAAGAACAAGCATAACCGTACGGTTACCTATAGTTGTTAATGTTTTTGTCATTTAGGTCTTTTTGTGGATAGTTGTCTCATTGGCAATAATACCACGTCTTCTTTTTTATATGTCGGTATTGCAACAATGTATGATTGACATAATCTCGGGGACATAGTAAACAGATATGTATGAAAAAGAAAAGATATGAGGTATTCTGTCTCAGACGGAAAAAAAACTATTACAGTGTTGAATCCCATAAATATTCACAGTGCAAGCAGTGTATAATAAATAATCGGCGATTTCTAAAATTAAATGAACCTGGATACAGTGATGCAAATAATTCGTCATAACAACTGTCAAAGAAACAATGTATAAACTACAGTATGTACAGTACAATTCGTTCTTGTTGTATGTAAACGTAAGCTATATTTGCCTTTTCATGGTAACGAAAGTATAGAGATTATAGACGATATAAAGAAAAAACTTCGACTTAAACAATGAAAACTTACACATTGGACATGAAATATTTTGTCGATGAACAAAATTAAATTATGTCACTTTTGAAATAAGTGTGTCGATAACGTAACTTATTCTGACGGTAAAGAAACGCGAATTCGATCACTACTCTGTTACGGGCTGTATGTCATTTGGCCCCACGTTGTCTCAGATAATAATCCATGCTTTCGAAGTGTCTGGGACGTTATTGGGGGTCTTTATTTTAGTTAAAGTCAAACGATTTTGAAGCGTATACAATGTGCCCTTAACGTGTCTCAAACTTATCTGTAGCGTTTTCAACGCCCTTTGTAGCGTGCATATAATGTGCGTGTAGCGTACAGGTATACGCTTGACACACGTTGAGCTGAATGAAAATTTTAATTCTCCATTAAAATTTCCTGGAGTTAAAGCGGTCACCAAGCGTATACCTTTGCATTTCGACGTACTTCAAACTTATGCAACGCGCGTTTAACGCTTGCTTAGCATCCCTCTGCCGAGCAACTAAGTTACACATACCGTTACGGACTTTGTTAATTTTCTGTTTTGCCTGATTGTTTTACATTGTCATTGTCGGGGCCTTTTATAGCCGACTATGCGATATGTGCTTTGCTCATTGTTGAAGGCCGTACGGTGACCCATAGTTTGTTATTTCTGTGTTATTTTGGTAGATAGTTGTCTCATTGACATCATACCACATCTTCTTTTTTTATATTTGATATCTTGTCCGACCATGTTAAGTTTGCTAAAATTGCATGCATGATTAATTTTAAGGTTATCAGTCGTAATTAAAGTGGCACAAATTGATTCGTTGTTTCATTGCTTGAAGTATTATTTCTCACATCTGCATGGTCAAATGCATTTTAAAAAAATTTAGATTTAGATTCCAATGTTAGTGTTTTTCCCCCTTCATATTGAATATCTACTTATCAGTCACATTTTAATGGCGAAAAGGATCCAGAGGTTAGTTATGTGACCTCCTTGATTTAATAAAAAGTAAATATAAATGTTGCAATATTCAAACAAAGAAAATAACTTTAAATTTGCAATTTAAATGAAAATAAAACGGAAATATACTTTCATAATTTATTTTAACGTTATTTTCAATAAACGATATTTTTTTTTTAATTTTAGGGGGGTGAATTTACATGGAACATTACAGAACATCAAAGTTAAATTTATTCTAGACACATTTAATGGTATATGATGGTATATAATTATGGAGGGAATAAATTGCAGTAGGGGTTAGACTTTGGAATATTCAAAATGGCCACCGTTACCATGGAAACAGCAAAAATATGAAAAACTTCAAAATGCTTCAAATTTAATGAAACTTATA
The DNA here is from genome assembly GCF_036588685.1 of Mytilus trossulus. NCBI lineage: Eukaryota > Metazoa > Mollusca > Bivalvia > Mytilida > Mytilidae > Mytilus > Mytilus trossulus. Next base: position 3,808,054 of record NC_086378.1, read on the forward strand.
GCAAATGTTGCCCAACTTATGTAGACTTGACTTTTGAGTTTGGAATTTTCAAAAAAGCCGCCGTTGCCATGGAAACAGCAAAAATGTCAAAAATTTCAAAATGCTTCAATATCGATGAAACGTTGAACAAACGTTGCCTACCATATGTAGACATTACTTTTGACTTTAAAATTTTCAAAATGGCCGCCGTAACCATGGAAACGGCAAAAATAAAAAAAAATAGAATTCTTCATATTAAATAAAACTTTACACACACATTATTTGGCATCAATGATACCGCAGAACAATGATGTGGGGTCCGTTTTGGTGACTTTTGTGTTAGCATCCTAACACAGGATTACTTGTTATGGCACCCTAAACGGAGTTTGGGTGACATATTGTTATTCTACGTTTCTTTTTGTTTTTATGGCACCCTAAACGGAGTTTGGGTGACATATTGTTATTCTACGTTTCTTTTTGTTATGTCACCCCTTTAAAAAAGGGGGGATATATTGTTATTCTACGATTTTTTTCTTCCACACTTTTTGTCCAGCCGATTTCTCGGAGATGCCTTGACATGTATTTATAAAATTGCACCATAATGACAATCCCCAGGTGCAAAGTTGCAGGAAGCATGGAATGGTTCAAGATGGCCGCCGTTACCATGGAAACGGCAAAAATGTAAAAAACCGAAAAATGGTCCAAATTACATAAAACTTTCAGAACTAATAACTCATCGATAGAAGGCGTGACATCCATCTTGAGAACTTTCAAAATGGCTACCGTTGTCATGGAAACCGTCCAAACGTGAAAAAAAACGAAAATAAATCCTTAATTAATTCATAGAAAATAAACCGCTACAGATACGACCAAAAAACCGTAAGTAGAGAACAGTAGTATAAACTGTAGAATTCATTGCCGTTAGAATTTTTAAGATAGCTGCTGTTACCATGGAGATAACGCTTACAGTGCACATTGGACCCATATGGTAAAAAACGTCAAAGTAACATTTTTGTACAGATTTTTAACCTCATTCCCGTTAAAATTAGATTGTATTGGTCTTTGAAATTTTCAAAATGGCCGCCGTTGCCATGGAAACAGCTAAAAAAAAAATCGAAAATTGGAGACAAAATTCTGTGATTAAGACTATGTGCAAAACGTCTTCTAGAATATGCTAGAAGACAACTAATACATAATTCAAAGTGCTTCTATTCTATACGAAAATCGTGCTTAAGAGAGAAAATCGCCACTGAGAGAGAGAGAAACACGAAGAGTACACATAATTGACATTTCTGCACTTGCATTAAAGTACACATCCGTTAATTGAACACCTGCAAAAATATACACATTAGCTGAAATCAATCGATAAGCGTGTAATTAAATTGTACAAGATATGCTGAATCTAACCATGTATTTAGATTTTTGATTTTTGGGCCCCTTTATCAAATTTGTCCACATTGAGGTCAAAAGGGTCCATAATTTTGTCAAAAATTGAATTCCCGGGGTTCTTTAATATGCTGCATCTAACCATATATTTAGATTTTGAGTATAGAACCATAATAGGTAAATGTCCAATTTAATTTTTTTTAGTTCTTAGACCACATTCATTCTGTGTCAGAAACCTATGCTGTGTCAAATATATAATCACAATCCAAATTCAGAGCTGTATCAAGCTTGAATGTTGTGTCCATACTTGCCCAAACTGTTCAGGGTTCGACCTTTGCGGTCGTAACAAGCTGCGCCCTGCGGAGCATTTTATTTACGATAATGAAACGGCTATTTTTGTGAGTTGGCAATAAAATATAGCTCTGGTAAGAAACTGACCGTAAATTTCTCTAATTTTTTTTTTCAAAGTTGAATTTTACTCTGAATGTTTCTTAGAAACTATACACTCAAGTTATTGGAATAAATGTTCCTTTATTGTCGAGCCTACATTCCGTCGTCGGCGGCGGCGTCCACAAATATTCACTCTGTTGTTAAAGTTTTTGAAATTTTAATAACTTTCTTGAACTATCCTGGATTTCTACTAAACTTGGACAGAAGCTTGTTTATGTTCATTTGATAGTAATTAGAAGTAAATTTTGTAAAAATAAAATTCCATTTTTTTCGTTCTTTAATATGCTGAATCTAACCGTGTATTAAGTTTTTGGGTTTTGAGCCCTGTTTTTTAAATTGGTCTACATTGAGGTCCAAAGGGTCCAAAATTAAAATTATTGGGGTTTTTGATATGCCTAATCTAACCGTGTATTCAGATTCTTAATTTTTGGTCCCGTTTTCGAATTGGTCTACATTAAGGTCCAAAGGTTCCAAAATTAAACTTAGTTTGATTTAAACAAAAATTGAATTCTTGGGGTTCTTTGATATGCTGAATCTAAACATGTATTTAGATTTTTGATTATGGGCTCAGTTTTCAAGTTGGTCCAAATCGGGTTCAAAATTAAACTTTGTTTGATTACAACAAAAATTGATTATATGGGTTTCTTTGATATGCTGAATCTAACCATGTATTTAGATTTTTGATTTTTGGGCCCCTTTATCAAATTTGTCCACATTGAGGTCAAAAGGGTCCATAATTTTGTCAAAAATTGAATTCCCGGGGTTCTTTAATATGCTGCATCTAACTATATATTTAGATTTTGAGTATAGAACAATAAAAGGTAAATGTCCAATTTAATTTTTTTTAGTTCTTAGACCACATTCATTCTGTGTCAGAAACCTATGCTGTGTCAAATATATAATCACAATTCAAATTCAGAGCTGTATCAAGCTTGAATGTTGTGTCCATACTTGCCCAAACTGTTCAGGGTTCGACCTTTGCGGTCGTAACAAGCTGCGCCCTGCGGAGCATTTTATTTACGATAATGAAACGGCTATTTTTGTGAGTTGGCAATAAAATATAGCTCTGGTAAGAAACTGACCGTAAATTTCTCTAATTTTTTTTTTCAAAGTTGAATTTTACTCTGAATGTTTCTTAGAAACTATACACTCAAGTTATTGGAATAAATGTTCCTTTATTGTCGAGCCTACAGTCCGTCGTCGTCGGTGTCGTCGGCGGCGGCGTCCACAAATATTCACTCTGTTGTTAAAGTTTTTGAAATTTTAATAACTTTCTTGAACTATCCTGGATTTCTACTAAACTTGGACAGAAGCTTGTTTATGTTCATTTGATAGTTATTAGAAGTAAATTTTGTAAAAATAAAATTCCATTTTTTTTCGTTCTTTAATATGCTGAATCTAACCGTGTATTAAGTTTTTGGGTTTTGAGCCATGTTTTTTAAATTGGTCTACATTGAGGTCCAAAGGGTCCAAAATTAAAATTATTGGGGTTTTTGATATGCCTAATCTAACCGTGTATTCAGATTCTTAATTTTTGGTCCCGTTTTCGAATTGGTCTACATTAAGGTCCAAAGGTTCCAAAATTAAACTTAGTTTGATTTAAACAAAAATTGAATTCTTGGGGTTCTTTGATATGCTGAATCTAAACATGTATTTAGATTTTTGATTATGGGCTCAGTTTTCAAGTTGGTCCAAATCGGGTTCAAAATTAAACTTTGTTTGATTACAACAAAAATTGATTATATGGGTTTCTTTGATATGCTGAATCTAACCATGTATTTAGATTTTTGATTTTTGGGCCCCTTTATCAAATTTGTCCACATTGAGGTCAAAAGGGTCCATAATTTTGTCAAAAATTGAATTCCCGGGGTTCTTTAATATGCTGCATCTAACTATATATTTAGATTTTGAGTATAGAACCATAATAGGTAAATGTTCAATTTAAATTTTTTTAGTTCTTAGACCACATTCATTCTGTGTCAGAAACCTATGCTGTGTCAAATATATAATCACAATCCAAATTCAGAGCTGTATCAAGCTTGAATGTTGTGTCCATACTTGCCCAAACTGTTCAGGGTTCGACCTTTGCGGTCGTAACAAGCTGCGCCCTGCGGAGCATTTTATTTACGATAATGAAACGGCTATTTTTGTGAGTTGGCAATAAAATATAGCTCTGGTAAGAAACTGACCGTAAATTTCTCTATTTTTTTTTTTCAAAGTTGAATTTTACTCTGAATGTTTCTTAGAAACTATACAATACACTCAAGTTATTGGAATAAATAATTTATTGTCGAGCCTACATTCCGGTCGTCGTCGGTGTCGTCGGCGGCGGCGTCCACAAATATTCACTCTGTTGTTAAAGTTTTTGAAATTTTAATAACTTTCTTGAACTATCCTGGATTTCTACTAAACTTGGACAGAAGCTTGTTTATGTTCATTTGATAGTATTTAGAAGTAAATTTTGTAAAAATAAAATTCCATTTTTTTTCGTTATTTACTTATAAATGGATTTAGTTTTTTTTTCTGCCAGGAAACATTACTTCACTCTGTGGTTAAAGTTTTTAAAATTTTAATAATTTTCGTAAACTATCCTGGATTTGTAACAAGTATCCAGAAGTAAATTTTGTAAAAATAGAATTCCTATTTTTCTGTATTTTACTTATAAATGGACTTTTTAAGATTCTTAAACTATCCTGGGTTTTAACCAAACTTGAACAGAAGCTTCTGACAATCAAAAGATAGTATCGAGAGGAATATTTTTAATGTTTTCTTCATCATTTTTGTTGAGTATGTGATTAACAGCAAAAGTAGGCGGGACACTGGGTTCGTCGGAAACCTTACAAATTTATTTTTTTGGTCTTCTGTTTAGTTACGATCGGAATTACTTTCAATCTCCGAGGAAAAGTAGTTTATACACACCAAAAATCCCTATTCGTCATCATACACAACATGAAGATAATTAGAGAAACTGAACAAAAATAATCAGCAAAATAAGATTTACATGTACTACAGATGAATAAAATCACCAGTTGACTCCACTAGTATAAGAGTTATAATAAATAAAAAAAGACGTGGTATGATTGCCAATGAGACAACTCTCCACAAGAGACAAGAATGACACAGAAATTAACAACTATAGATCACCGTACGGCCTTCAACAATGAGCAAATACCATACCGCATAGTCAGCTATAAAAGGCCCCGAAAGGACAATGTAAAACAATCCAAACGAGAAAACTAACGGCCTGATATGTACAAAAAAAAGAACCAAAAACAAATGGTAACACATAAACAAACGACAACCACTGAATTACAGGCTCCTGACTTGGGACAGGCACATGCATATTGCCCATTAGTGATTTTTTTCTTTTCTTGTTTGCTTTTAACCGAACACTGTAGAATTAATTCTGACTGACAGCTATTATAGACTCGTTGGTTTCATCAAGTTAAATGGATTCCACCTTTTTGCGTTTACCCTGGAGTTCATTATTTATGTCCATACGTTTGCTTTTATCTTATCTGGAATCTGATGCATTATGAAGGAAGAGTGTCACACTTCCTGCACTTTAAAAATCCTTTTAATGGTCCTAAAGTTGCCTGTCATTAGACAAATTTTCTATCATACAAAATACTATAAAAACAAATTTACAGTTAGGGAACTATGATCTTGACGTTTGTCAAGTTCAGCCTTACTCACAGTTTTGTTTGAAAGGGTTCGTGTTGATTTTGCTTAGATTTCAGTGTTTTATCTTGTCAAAGGAGATACGAGAGATACCAGAGGGACAATCAAACTCATAGAATGAAAATAAACTTACAACGCCATGGCTAAAAATAAAAAGACAAATAATAGTACAAAAGACAAAACATAGAAAACAAAAGACTAAGCAACACGAACCCCACCCAAAACAGGGGGGTAATCTCAGGTGCTCCGGAAGGGCAAGCAGATCCTGCTCCACAAGTGGCAACAGTCGTGTTGCTCATGTTATTATTAGTCCGGTTAAAAGTATAATTCGGTTTAAACTATGTTCATTTGTCTGTGTTGTCTCTTTCAGTTACAGTTTTGTTTATTTTTGTCCTGATAACCTTTGTTTTTTTATTTCAACATTGTAATAACATAAGCAACACGACGGGTGCCACATGTAGAGCAGGATCTGCTTACCCTTCCGTCTTTATTTTTCTATGTTGTGTCTTCTGTACTATTATTTGTTTGTTTGTCTTTTCATTTTTAGCCATGGTGTTGTCAATAGGTATAGGAAGATGTGGTATGAGTGCCAATGAGACCACTCTCAATCCAAATAACAATTTATAAAAATAAACCATAATAGGTCAATGTACGGCCTTCAACACGGAGCCTTTGCTCACAACGAACAACAAGCTATAAAGGGCCCCAAAATTACAAGTGTAAAACCATTCAAACGGGAAAATCAACGGTCTAATCTATATAAAAAAAAACGAGAAACGAGAAACATGTATAAACTACATAAACAAACGACAACTACTGTACATCAGGTTCCTGTCTTAGGGCAGGTGCAAACAGTTTATTTTCTATCTATGAGTTTGACTCTCCCTCTGGTATCTTTCGTCCCTCTCTTATATATATGCGATGATGTCTCATGTTGATAACTGAACTTTTAACGTTTTCCAATTATATAGGAATTTGAATTTTTACTTAAAAGTAAAAAATAACAAAATACCAAACTCCAAGGGAAATTCAAACCGGAAATTTCTAATAAGATGTCAAAATCAAACGCATCCAACGTCATATTCATGACTTGGTCCAGGCATTTTCTAGAAATTTCTGGTTTTATAGAAGCTAAACCTCTCAGGATTATGACAGTTGTTGTCCATTCGTTTGATGTGTTTTGTCATTTGATTTTGCCATGTGATTAGGGACTTTCCGATTGAATTGTCCTCGGAGTTCAGTTTTTTTGTGATTTAATTTTTTCTCACTGGTATGACATTAAAAAAATTCATTATATTAAAAACAATGTGCGAACAAAACAAAAAGACATATTTGGTTTTCCTGTTTGAATGGTTTTACACTAGTCATTTTTGGGGCCCTTTATAGCTTGCTGTTCGGTGTAAGCCAAGGCTCCGTGTTGAAGGCTGTACTTTGATCTAAAATGATTAATTTTAACTTATTGTGAATAGGATGGAGATTTGTCTCATTGTCACTCCTGTCACATCTTCTTATATCTAAATTATAGGTAAAAATGTCTAAAATAGCAGTACAGCAGTCAATTTTGTGTTATCTTAATCACAACAAAACAAACATATATTTCAACAAAGAAAAACAAAATGGCATATGGCAAAAAATGAAAGAATACAAAAAGTTACTAACAACGTCAGAACCTAGAACCTACAGTTCAAGACCATCATGTATATTTTGTGAAGGATATACAGAATATTTGTCAACAAAGTCTTGATATATTCCGATGAACCTTTTTAGAAAAAAGAACGAAGCTTTCTTTGACATAATCCTAGCTAATCAATTTTCTTCTCAGACACTGTCACGTCACGTTTTATAAAGTTTGAGGTGCAGTTGCAAACTATTGCATATCGAATGAATTGAGAATTGTATATTCCGTATGCAGGTGAAGTTGGTATATTGCTACAAAGAAGGGAGAATGTGATAATTTGAAAATTGAGATTATCTTGCGTGTCATAGATTATCATTAGTGGGACAAATTAACCACTGTATCCTCATGAAACTTGAAACATTTTCACAACTGAATTATAGTAATGGTGGTACAAGATGATAACTGAACTCCTCAATCAGGACATATGTACTACCCTTCCACACAAACCATCTTTGCTCTTCAATACCAACCTTTAACATTTCTTGGATTTTTAGTCAAGAGTATTATTCAGGAAGCACCTGTTTGTTGTTCACTTTTTACCTATTAAGAGCTACAGTTAGGTATAAACACAAATATTCATTAAACGAAATAGTTACCATGCTATAGGGGATGTTGTTATCCTTCTTTAATGTATATAAACTTAATATGAATTAACTATTTGAACCTGCATATTGATCAAGAAAAAGTATATCATTTTTATCGTATCGTATTCAATAAACGTTTATATTATTTGTTTTAGTATATTATACATCAAAATTAATATTAATATCATGTGTATATTCAATAAATGTTATGTTAACTATGATTTTTATGATGAGAGATTAAAAATAATCATTGGAATTTTCCTATTTGTAAGAGCAAATTAAAGGTAGGAGATACGACATGTACATATACAGAGAAACAACTAGGAAAATATCACAAATCGTGAATAAATATCTCTGAGAGTTACGTAAAATGGCATACGAGTACTTTATTATAAATGAATTTAAAAAAAACTTTTGTTTGCCTCCACGAATCTTTAAAGACAAATCCTAATCATAACTATACTGTATAGAATCTGACATTGAGTATACATTATCCCATTTTTACCAGTTAATGAAAATTGACCTCACTTGGTTCATATGATTATTTTAGCTTTTTTCTTTTTAATTGTCTTTTTCTTTTTAGGCATTTTATTTTTTTCAGTATTATCAGTTTGTTCCGGAGAAACAAATGGTTGTTTCTTTTTCCTCCATTTCTTTTTCTTTGATCGTTTCTTCGTTGTCTTTTTCCCTTTCGACTTTTCTCCATCTTTTATCACGGCTTCATTATCTTCACTGGACGATTCGGAACTTCCCTCTCCTGTAGGTACCGATATGATGCACGAAGAATGTTCATCCGGAATTACCATGACTTTTGATTGTTCATAACTTAGGTAATGTTTTACATGTTCAGTAGTAGCGGGCGTTGACGTATTTCGAATCACTTCTGGTCTAGATCCGCTCCGTGTATGATCTGTTCTATATATATCCGGGCTTAAGCCACCATCTTTGATTGATTCGTCACTCGAATTGGAACTGCTGTCACTATAAACTTCTTGTTTATCCGATGGCTGGTTTGCAGGTGTCATTGTGCTACTTTTGCCACTTAATAAAACAGCATCTTTGTTTTCAACACTTGAGATGCTGCCAGGGTTCTTCGAATTATACCCGCAATCACCTTGTTTTCTGTTCAAACCAGTTTCTTTTAAAGGCGTGCTTATTAACGGTTCTAGCTTTCGATGTTTATCTTTTTGTAACTTACTGACAGATCTGTCAGATTTGAGATCAATACTGACTTCAGATTCGCTGTTATCCCTGACCTTGTGTGATGACCTTGGAAGCTGTGTATTCGTTTTTGAAGACTTGTTAACGAATCCGCGGTCGGAATGTAGATTCAAACTGTCTTCAGATTTTTCACTTAATGTTCTTCCGGCATTCTGTCGAGATGTTTCAAAAGTACGAGTTTTGGAATCGTTAGAGCTGACAAAGTTCTCACTCTGTTTGTAAACCTGATTGTTATGGTAATGTCCAACATTATCACTGCAAAAATATAAAAATCAAATTAGACAAAATAAAAATAGCTACCTAGCGAAGATCACCGAAAAAAAATTAAAATATTTTCAGACGAGCAAAAAATCTGAATGTATCTTATTATTTTTATAGAACCTTCTACTGTCCTAGCCAAGTCTGAATTACAAATTAACACCCCTTATTTACCATCAAAGTCATTATATCACGTGATAGACATATAATCTTATCTTTCTGTGCAAATCGTAAAAACATATCTACATGTCTCATGTGTCTTTTGTTAATATTTTGCTGTTTCTTAGACACATGCACCCAACATCAGCCAATCCCTTTCTGCTCATATCAACTAACATGGATTGTTAGATACAAAACTAAGCTCAGAATAAGATTATAAAGTGCTTACACATCAATAGCTGACGGTGTTATGGTTACCGATCTTCTACCATAGTGAGAAATATTGTCCACATGATCTCTGTAAATACATTGCTACATAAATAAACTATATGTACGAATAACACATCGTCATTCAAATTAACAGAGAAAAGTTTATTTAGAGAATTATCAATGCATTTATAACCATAACAAGCATGGATCTCGCATATTGAAAGCTGATATTTCTTTATCTGCTTAAAAAGGCATGTTTAACAAAAAAAATGGATCCTTTCGTTCTATATGTTGTTATTTTATTGTAAAACTAAGTCGTAATCACTAATTTGGACAGAATACCAATTTTGAGCACTTGAGTTGTTAAATTCCATGATCTAGAATAGTTGATGTAATGTTTGAATGGACATCTTATCTTAAGTCAGATAATCTATATTTAACCTTTATATTATTTTTTTAAATTATGTTTAAAGTAGATAAATACTTTAAATATATTTTTTTTAAATAGTTACGATTACAATTTTAGTCTTAAACATTCCTTTTCATTGAAACTATAATGTTCTAATTAGTACATTGTTGAATGTAATTATGTTATATACTGATGTTAAATGGTATTAATTAGTTGTTGTCACTGTACAGTTTTTATTTAGTACTCAGATGATAAGATAGTTATTCTGACCTCCCTACAAAAACCAATAGTCTTTACAGAGATTTTATTCAAATCTAAATAATAGATACATAGTTTTATTAAATAATGTTTGTTATCCATTATTTGAGTTGATAAAACAAACACTGATGCAATACTTGTGATAATACCATTATGTTGGAAATTTTTATAGTACTTTTATTGTTAAACACTTATATCATATTTTTTGTTGTTGTTAAAAATGTAGGTATTCCAGTTAAAATTTAAAGTTACCCAAATGATTAATAAAACCAGGTTTTTAATTGGCTAAGTCCTTATATTTCTCAAATATAACACTGATTTTCATTGGTGTATACTATTTGCTGATTAAAAGTGACTCAAAAGTAAAACCGTTGATCAACTTTGTTATGCAATGGGAAGTAACTCCAGCTAATTTATATGAATTTTGTAAATAAAGGGAGGTAACTCAAACGGTATTACTTGCCAAACACTGTTATAGTCTGTTTTAAAATAATAAAAACTTATAATTTTAGCTCTGTTTATTATCTAAAATAAAATCACATTTAGTTCATTTTCATGTTACAAATCTATTAAAAAAAGAAGAGATCAAAAATTAAGAAGTCTTTCAGAATGAGAAGAGCCAGTATCAGAATCGCTCGACTCTTCATGCACTTCAGATGGTATTTCAATTTCAGTTTTGCTGTTGGCAGGATTAACTAATTCAGCTGGTGCATGTGCATGGCTTAAATTAGTTGGACACTGAAACTAATACCATCTGCTCCATCAGGTTCAAATAGCAACTGACTGTCAAAGTCGTCAAACTCAAAAGATTGAAATGACTTCTCAGGCAGGAATATATATGTCCTAGAGAAAGAGGACATCTGTGTTTCATCATCACTAAATGAATGTGAAACAAAAGAAACCTCACTTTCCCTGGGAATTCTATTTCATCTGAACGAGAACAAACAAGATTTTCAGGGTTATTTTCAAAAGTCATGTCAGATGTTTGTTCAGATGTTGTGACGTCATTCGCACTTTCTAATTTATCTGACCCAGTCATGCTCATAATAACAGAATCAGTCAAATCATTTGCACATGAACTTGCTGTAACAATTATACTAGAGTATCTTCTACATACACAGCAGGTGCATGCTTCACCTAAACAGGGAACATGATCTGCTAGAGTATTGGAAATAGTGCTGTCTGGCAATATTTCACAATAATTTCCAGTAATGTATCTATACATTATGGGAATAACGACAATTATCAAAACAGTAAAATGTCTGCCAATTACCACCCAGGGTCAAGCTATCACCAGTTGCCATTTCTGTAATGTGCAATAAAACAGTTTTTTCTAATATTTTCACAAACTATCTACATGTAGGTCTATATTTGAGATATTTTTTTTCTTTCACAACAAACCTCAAGTTATTACGCAGGCAGGTTAATGCAGTTTAAAAAAAATTGGCAATACGTTCTGGTTAAGAAAGTTTCCTAGACTAAAATTCTAAATAATTTCAAATTTCATTGATTTTTATATGAATAAATAGCCGATTTACTCCAGAACAGCATTAACCTACCTGCGTATCTTTAAAATCAATAAATTCAAAAAAACAAACCATGCAAATCAAGCAAAAACAAGCAGTAGTATATGAAATTTGAAATATTTGGTTTAAAACTTACATGTCTGTCAAATAGCTGTACGTTAGAGCTTCAAAAATGATTATCTTGCTCAATTAAACACCCACTATAATCTGTAAAAAATGAACGATTTTTATACATTTGCATATATTTTCATTATTGATTTGACAAGTGTAAGGTTTAATAAAATGTCTTTAATGTGATTGCTTTGTTGTTTAGTTTTTAAAAAAATCAAACATTGCTCATTACACATTTTACAAAGGGAAATAATCTATATATTGAATTATTATCTCCCCTTTTTAAATATTGACATTGACTGTTTATTATTCTGTAATAATTACATAAGATGTGTGTTTCAGTATAATATTTTATTCTGATTGGCTAACTGCACATCACATGTTATTCCGTAAGTAGTTGCAATGCTCAATACAACTTTCACACATGAAAACACGTGGTCCAACAATAAAGTGCACAGGTGAATTAAATAATAAAATATATAAAATTCGTGTTGTCATGATCATAGCTAAAAAATGTAATTAAGTATTGAATGCTTCTTTTTGTAACTTTATAGGGTTGTAAAAGCGTTGACCGTGCGTACATTTTTAGAATGAAGCGCTTCTGCGCGTCATACAAAATGTACTTCGGTCAACGCTTTTACACCCCAATAAATTTACAAAAAGAAGCATTCAATTCTTAATTACATGTGTTATTATTTGTATTACCTTGGTGTCTTCTCAATCTTTGGCATACTTGTTTGTTTGATGTCTTGCAGGAGTTGGAACTACTAATATTTTATCATTATCCAGCTACCTTTCCAAGTTGAAATTGTATTTGTTAATTGGTTAATAATACAGCAATGTTGTTTCATAAACACCTATAACAAATAATATCACAGTTCTAGCTGGAACCCTCAGGTTACATAACACTTGCATTGCCTGATTAATGGTCCACACTAACATGTGTAATAACCGTTCACCATGCTTACATTTTACAGTGCCAACTAGAATAAAGCAGAGGGTGAATAAGGACCAAGAGGTGCATAAACTGTGCAGCAAAACATTATAACATTTTGCTAATTAACATGCATGCATTGAATATGTATAGTGAAAGAGGAGAAACTTGTGCACATGTCATTTAAAGCATTTAGTAGAAAGCATTTTATATTGTTTGCAGTTAAACTTATCAATACTATCATAAAGCATACCAAAATGATGGAAACACCAAAATCTTTCTTCGATAGACCTTTGTTATCACCAAATTATTATCTAAAAACCATAGAAATCCAACATTTATTATAATTCTTTATATTGGTATAAAGTAAAATTGACAGTAATATGATAATCATCATTTTTATTTAAAAAATCAGGTTTGTTTTATACTTTTTAAGTTATCTGCCCTCTTATTACAACATTCAGTATTTTAAAACTATTCTAAATTGTTTTTATTCCTTGGTCTGACCAACAGCTGTTACTACCTTCGCAGTCATTTTTTTGTTACTTGTTCTAGTTTTATTAATGTTCTGTATAAACAAAGGGTGATGTTTTATGGGGACATGTTTTTTATATTGTTGATTTCTTTGTTTGAATGGTTTTGGATTGAGAGTTGTCCCATTGGCCCTCATACCACATCTTCTAATATCTATGTCAATATGGCACTTTGTCTTGTGATCAGGTCATGATTTCTAGACCAAATACATGTCAGAGTTTTTTTTTATATTTATATATTTGAAATTTAGTTTTCTATTTGTATGACAATAATCAAATTTTCTTATTAACAATTTATCATTAACTTGCATACCAATAGGAAAAAACTGTCAAACTCCTCTTGACTGGTTCTTTAATTACATGCGTACCATATAAATCTGAACAATAATACCTAAAAATTAAAGAACACCATATATAATTTACATGTTGTCATCATGCCCTTATTCATTCATTAATCAGTTATTTTTACTTTAGGCCTATTAAATGAAATAAGTCATATTTACAGTTGTAAACAAAGTTAGAATTAATCCTCCTTACTTGTACAAGCAATTTTTCCAGATTCCAAAAACTCAAAATGAAAACTTTTACATAGGTAAAGGGGAATAACTGTATATTTGTAAAAGTGACAACACCAAAAGTTAACTTGACATGTGTTTTGCGGTCATAATTTATTGTTTTTGTTTTGTTTTTACCTTAACAGCAGTTTAAGACACTTTAATCATGGGTGGATCCAGTCATTTTAAAAAGGGGGGTTCCAACCCGAAACCTCCTACCTTGATCCGCCACTTTTAATGTTTTAGCAGTGCATAATTTTATTTGTACCACTTCCTATATTGTTTGTTTGCTTGTCTCATTCAATGTACTTAATGTACTTTAACATCCCATATATATCTTCTTATAATTGTATGAATTTTACTTTGTTTATAATTTAAAGGTTTGAAGGTTAAATGGTAGTTTAAATACAAGTATCTGTCAGCAGGCTAATTTGGACTTAATTTGTATTTTATTATTTATTTAGAAATTGGACTTTTAGAAAAGATATTATTTTACAAATTTAAATATTTACATGTATAGACAAATAATGTGTTAATCTTAATTAGTGGCATTTAATGTTAGAATATTTGTGACAGATTTATTTATTGAGTTACAGAAATCAATGTGAAAGACATTGATTCATACTAAAGGTGTGAAAATTATTGTATAGGAAAATGAAAAAATAAGATTATGAGTATTATAAATTATAATTATCTTTTATATTAATTAATGTAGTCGCTTATAGCTTAAAGTTATGAAATGTCATTTTTAATTTGAGTATTGTCATGTTAATTGAGTATTGTCTATTTTCGATATTTAGTATAAATACTTATTGTAAACTTTGTGAAATTAGTATACTAAGGAGAAATAGTAAGATCCATTAGATGCAGTAGGAGTCATATTGTGTTGACGTTATCCTTTATATATGTTATACTAGAACTTTGGCTTGGAATTATAACTTGAATGTGTTGGATTTTCGTGAACTGCAACAACTAGTTCCTGATATTGGTGACTTTCAAAGCGTAATTGTTTTTCTAATGATTTTACGAATAAAATCATGACTCTGTAACCACGCCCCTCGGTTACATATATCACTTTAATAAGTCTACTTACCAAAATTTGGTTGATTATATAGGGAATCCCTGAAACATGACCTGAGCTGGGCCCCCCTTAGGTCAGTCAGCGTCCCCCCATTTATAAAAAGTTCTGGATCCCCACTGAATATCCTACCATCTCTTCTTAAAAGGACTTATAGATGATTACTTAAGTTGTGATAGTTCTACTACTACTAAATAAAGTTTAATGGCGACTACCCTTGCGGGTACTGCGCCAGATTACCTTATATAAAAACATTTCAAGTAAATGTTTTAAATTTATCATTATTTAGGTGTTAGCCTATATTATATATATTCATATTATAGAAATTTTGTGAGTTTTTTTTTTTTTTTCCCTTAAATTTAATTAATCTTGTTATTTAAATCTGAGCTATAGTGATATACACTGCGCATGTGCGTTAAGTAAGAAGTTGAATGTTTTTGCAGAGAAATATAACTGTGGATTTATTGTGTTATATTGTGAAATTATAACGAACTTTGAAACGAACTTTGGATTAATCTGTTTCTCCACTATATATGTATCCTGTCACAAATGAGAAAGAAGTAAACACCCGGTAGAAAAAGAAAAAGATCGAGTCGAACTGTCTCGGACACTGAACAAGAACTAGTGTCTCTGTCAAAGCGCGCAGATACCAATTCAAGTCCTGTATCACCACCTACAACTATGGACAATAAAGCCGATCCACATAAAAAAAGGTCAGTGAATGAAATTTATGATTTACTAGTTAAAGTCAGTGAAAATCAAAACACTCTCAAACAGTCACTAGAACAACGTATTACTGATCTGGAAATCGGTCTCAGAAACGATATTACCATCAAAATGAGAACTTTAAAAGAAGAAATTGATCTGGAATTTACAAATGTCGATAATAAAATAGAGAGCTTAAAACATAAGTTTGAAACACTTGAGAATAGCCAAGCCAATACACAAGTTCCACAAGCCGTAAACACAGAGATCACAACTCACTCTAAACTTGTATTTAAAAATGTACAACAAAACGACCTCGGTGAAAGTGAAAATGTCCTTAAGGATCATGTTAACGATGTGATAAAAGCCATTGGATTAGATTTTAGTGTATTGTCCGTAGATAGTCTAGGATCTCAAAGTCAACATGAGAACAATACAGACCAATCAGGTTTGCGCCGTAAACGTCCAATATTGGTAACATTGGAAAACGACACACAACGGTCCGAAGTGATGAAAAATAAACGGAAATTAAAAGATCATGAACATTATAAACAAACATATATATTGAACCAGACAAGTCACGTCATGAGCGTATACAAGAGGCTAACATCAGACAAATAGACAAATATATACCGAATTTTCAGATCCGAGGAGGTCGGGTTGTGAAAAAATAGGAAATATGCCAGCTTTCACAGTGTTTGAAAATCGGTAGTTGGAACTGTAAGGGATGGTACCTATCAGATAATACTGTACATAGTAGAATTTTAAGGGAAGATATCATAAATTCACTAAATTTGGATATTATTGGTATAAATGAAACCCACTTGATTGGTTATCAGAATGTATTCATAAATGGCTACAAATGGTTTGGGAATAACCGGAAGGATATTTGCAATAATGCATGGAGAGGATCAGGAGGGGTCGGATTCTTAATTTCAAACGAAATATTGGAAAATTTTGACTGTGGAATTTTAAACAATTCATATGACGACATATTATGGATATATCTTAAGTGTAAATATGATTCAGAATTTGTTATTCATCTTTGCATATCATATCTTCAACCAGAGCATTCTTGTAGAGGAAATATTGCACACGAGTTCTTCGATGTTCTGCTTTCACAAATATATTTGTACAGTGATGCTTCACATGTCTTAGTATGTGGCGATTTTAATGGTCGTATTGGTGATAAACAGGACTTTGATGATCAAATAGACTTCATACCGACAAAGTATAGTGTTGATACGTCGAAAAACAAATTTGGAGAATACTTGATTAATTTTCTGAAGGATGCTAAATATTGTGTATTAAACGGGAGAGGCGACCACATGAAAGACGACTTCACCTTTGTATCTACTTCAGGAAAATCCGTTGTGGATTATATTGCTGTTCCATATACTGATCTCACTAACTACTCGAATTTTAAAGTTCATTTAATTTCGGACATTATCAGTGATTTTGAAATACAACCTGCTGCCGGGGCAACTATGCCAGACCTTTCGGTGCTAACTTGTGAACTATCTCTATCGGAATACTTGCAATATACAAAACAAAAATACAACGAAAACAACATAGATCAAGGTCGGATGATTGAACGGAAACGTGTTTATCAAGTAAAAAATATTCCAAATTAAAGAACCTTAGTGAGCACGCTCACATACCCCACGTCCCCACATTGTCATTGGAGAAATTAAATAAGTATAAGAAAAAAAAATTGGTATAAGAAAAAATATTGAATAATAAATTCCTGTCAATATACACATCTACATAGTATGTCCTTATTATCTACAAAATTTCATGAAATTCTGTTGTGTGTTTTCAGAGGAGTTGAGATGACAAACTGTTGCAGAAGTACATTGAAGCAAATAAGTTCAAAGGGGCATAACTCCTAGAAAAAAAATTGAATTGTAATTTCCTGTTGATATGCACATCTAAGTAGTATGTCCTTATTATCTGAAAAGGTTTCGTGAAATTCTGTTGTGTGGTTTGAGAGAAGTTGCGATGACAAACTGTTGCAGTAGTACATTAAAGTAAATAAGTTCAAAGGGGCATAACTCCTAGAAAAAAAATTGAATCGCAATTTCCCGTCGATATGCACAACTACATAGTATGTCCTTATTATCTGAAAAGGTTTCCTGAAATTCTGTTATGTGGTTTGAGAGGAGTTGCGATGGCAAACTGTTGCAGTAGTACATTAAAGTAAATAAGTTCAAAGGGGCGTAACTCCTAGAAAAAAATTGAATCTCAATTTTCCGTCGAAAGCCACAACTACATAGTATGTCCTTATTATCTGAAAAGGTTTCGTGAAATTCTGTTGTGTGGTTTGAGAGGAGTTGCGATGACAAGGTGTTGCAGTAGTACATTAAAGTAAATAAGTTCAAAGGGGCGTAACTCCTAGAAAAAAAATTGAATCGCAATTTCCCGTCGATATGCACAACTACATAGTATGTCCTTATTATCTGAAAAGGTTTCGTGAAATTCTGTTGTGTGGTTTGAGAGGAGTTGCGATGACAAGAAACAGGACTGACGGACTGACGGACGGACGAACGGACGGACGGGTCAAAAACATTATACCCTCCGCAACTCCGTTGCGTGGGGTATAATGATATATTTACAAACGAAAGGTGCAGACACGCAATAGCCAACGTAATTGAAGCAATAGAATGTTTTCAAAGCGGACTTCGTGAAATTGACAATCTTTATAAACTATTCGTTGACACACTTCATAGTGAAATGGACCAACAGCTTGTCTACAACGATACACATAGTGAACATAACGGCAAAAGGAGGCGAAAAATAGGAAATCCATACTGGAACAGTAACCTTAATGAACTTCTCAATAAAACGCATCGGTCGGAAAAAGATTTTCTACGATGTAACGGCAACAGACGCACACGAGATAGACTGAAGCAGATTTTTCTAGTGAATCGGAAAAGCTTTGATAAATGTCTGAGGCAAGCGGAACGACAGTATCAGGCGGAACAACGCACAAGTTAAAAACACTGAATACGCAAAATCCTAAAGAATTTTGGAAGGAAGTAAACAAATTGGGACCAAAAACCACAAAACAAAACATTGATTCAGTTTTTCGGGAAGATGGAACAATTTCATATGACACAAACGAAATTCTAAAACGTCGGCGAAGCGAGTACTCGAAGCTTTTTTCAGCAGAAATAACGGAAGTTGACGACTTATTTATGTCCAACATTGAGCAGTTAAATGCGCAAATGGAGGCCGAAATCGATAACCTAGATTTAAACGAAAGTAAAACTAAGGTTACGGATGCTACACTAAACGATGATATTAACATTGAAGAGACTAAAAGTGCCATGAACAAACTGAAATCAGGCAAATCAGTAGGAGTTGATAATCTACCAAATGAAATTCTTAAAAACGAAAACTTATTACATATCTTAACAAAATTGTTCAATCTGTGCTTCACTAGTGGAATAGTACCAAGTTTGTGGTGTAAATCAATTATATGTCCGATTCTGAAATCTGGTAAGGACTATCGTGACCCATACGGATACAGAGGCATTAGTCTTATGTCAACGGTCGCTAAACTATTTAGTTCAATTCTTAACAGTCGAATGGTGAGTTTCTTTGAAAGTGAAAATATTCTATGCGAAGAACAAAATGGATTCCGTAAACTCAGATCATGCCTCGACCACATATACAGCTTATGTACCATTCTAAGAAACAGAAAAACACTCAAACTGGAAACATGTATGTGCTGTGTTGACTTTTCAAAGGCTTTTGACTCTGTTGACCACACTTTACTGTGGCACAAACTTATGACTGCCGGAATTCACGGGCATATGCTTAAAACAGTCCAAAGAATGTATTCCGTTTTGAAAAGCTGTGTCCGCATAAACGAACAATATACAGATTGGTTTTCTATTGGTAAAGGCGTCCGTCAGGGTGAGAATTTAGCGCCGACGCTATTCGCCTTATTCATAAATGATCTCATACCTGAAATAAACGCTCTTGGTTGTGGAGTTCTACTAGAAAATGACTTTTCACTCAGTGCGCTGCTATATGCCGATGACATAGTTTTCATTTTTAGCTCTGCCGCGAGCCTACAAACACAACTAGACACGTTGAACAACTGGTCGAGACGATGGCGCTTAAATGTGAATATTGACAAAACTAAAGTACTACACGTAAGGAAAACTACAGTTGCACGAAGCGAATTTGTGTTTAAAATTGGCGACAAAATAGTTGACTATACTTCACAGTACCGCTATCTAGGTCTTACAGTGTCAGAAACATTAGACTACAACATCAGTGTAAACGAGTTGATTACTGGTAGCAGTCGTGCTTTGGGTTCCCTTGTTTCGAAATATTACAGTACAGATGGATTTGATTATGATACGTATACTAAACTTTTTGAAAGTACAGTCGCCCAAATTATGACCTACTGTGCTGGAGTATGGGGGTTTAAAGCATATGAAGGACTAGACAAACTGCAAAATAGGGCTATACGGTCTTTCTTAGGAGTCGGAAAGTTTACACCGATACCGGGAATGACAGGTGAAATTGCATGGATTCCAGTCTCTATCCGAAATCATTGTCAGATGATAAAGCTTTGGTGTCGTATTGTAAATATGCACTCGGAAAGATTACCATCGCGGATATATGCATGGGACTGTAGTTTTTCACGAAATCATAAGGATACGTGGTACAACAATATAAAATCAATTATGAATGAAAGTGGACTTGATACTCTATTTAACTCGAAATGTACGGATGGACTTAGTACCAAGTTAATTAGTAATTTTGCAAAAGACATGCTAATGCAAAAGTACCAGATCACATGGGAAAAAGCCGTAGAAGCTATGCCAAAACTCCGCATGTATAGAGACTTGAACACCACATACAGTGTTCAACCGTACCCAAAATCAGGTATTTCACGTCATGAAAGATCAGCAATTGCAAGACTGAGATGTGGTGTTTTCCCCCTTGAAATCGAGAAAGGGCGTTACCGGGGAGTCTCAGCTGATAGACGACTTTGCAAAGTTTGCAGAACTGGAAGCGTAGAAGACGAAAAACACTTTTTATTACATTGTCCTACCTATTCGTTACAGAGAAATCGCATGGTTATGGACTGTCAACAGAGATATAACTGTAATTTTGATAACATGTCTGACATGGATAAATTCAAATATTTACTTAGTGCCGGTGTTAAAATAGTGTCAAAATTTATCACTAACATTTCTGATATTAGAACACAAACATTAATGAGAAAAAATTAACTTCTTATTTATTGTACCTTTAAATTGATATTTGATAATTATAACAGATAACTATGGGAATTTTAAAAGTACAGTGCATCGTAAGCCTATGAAGGCTAGCTAAAAAAATATGTTTAATATTTGTATTATAATGTTATATCAGGCTGCACTTTAATAAAACAATATTATAGTGTGTATTTTAATCATCTTGATTATCTATTGGTTAATTTATATTACGAAGAAAAATATATGTGAGCTTATTATTCCGTTATTTGTAACTTAGCATTCTTTGTTTATAAATATTAAATGATTTGGTAGGTAGGTGTGGTTTTTTTTAAACATGAAAACTGTAAGTATCATATACTTTTGGATAGACATATCTGACTTTTTACAAATATGCAAATCGTAGAAGGGGTCTGACATATTCCCGTACATTGTATACACATTAAAACAATTATACCGCGGCTCGTACGTCCTTGGTAAATTGTGATTCTCTGTTTATTGAATTTGACTTAAAGATAGCACCCTCACTTATAAAAGTTTCATGTTTGCAGTTATGTATAGTATAGATGTATACCAGAGAGTGCTATCTTGGTAGTACTTGATTTAGTGTACTACTTTAACAATAAAAACTTTCGTAGAAGTTTAAGTGTATATTGTCAAATTCAACGGGGTTATGTTTCTTTTATTTAGAAATCATAAACTGATAAATGATACCCTCCACCTCTGTTACAACTATTAAAAAACCGATATTTAGAAATGAAAAAACTAAGAAAAAAAAGGTAAATAATATATATCTACCGAATTTTTTGTTTTTGGTGTCGCCTGTTTAGTCTGGAGTTGTTTCCCTTGCACTGTAAAGAAATAAATTGTTGTTAAATACTTGCAGCCGTACCACGTGGTAACCATGTGCTGCAAGCATACACGGCGAGGAGGCTGTAAACAAACATTTTCCAGTCTAAACGGATGATTTAGCAGCCGTGACTTAAAATGATAGACAATAATACTAATTATGGGTTAGTATTTACACGGTGCATTGTTGTGATAGTTTTTTTATTACCCTTATTAAGTATAAAGACCTAGTATCGTATCATTAACACATTGTTCAAAGTAATCCTGCCTCCTGGCTGTGTACATTGTGTACCAATTATTGTAATGACCCATTGATTATGCAGGGTTATAATAACAAACAATTGATCAAGCGTTTAAGTAGGTCTTAGTTGAAATATTCAATGACCCTCCACATTTATATGAAACTTTATAACAAGAAGCTGCTGCAACTACTTTATTTTAGGAGTATAATTGTACAATTGTCAGTAAGAAATTTTTCAACAATAGGATTCATATAAATAATAAAAACACTACTTTTTATATCACATGGTTTAATATTTTCCTATTTAATAAAAAAAAAAAATCAAAGCTGCACCTAACTGCACTATGATTATCACATCATATGATATCTAAAAAAGTCTATAGTATAAGGGGGGTAACTCGAGTTGCCTAAAACCCGTATATTTTGTAGAAACCTAGCCGCCGACGACCGACTAAATTTATTTCAATATATTCAAACAAATTACTATCATAAACTATTTTTGAGTATAATTTGGTATGAAGTATCCCGCAAGCTTGGTGCTGTTTATATACATTTTGCAATAATAATGAAAGTGTCCGTCTTTCCGACCTCACCGTTTAACAGGACTATTTTCCAAAAGCAAAATACAGTAGAAAACTCACGTGTATTGATACGATTTGCCTAAAAACAGTTAGGCCTTACCTTAAACAATTATTACATACAGCAAATATTAATATTGGTTTGATGGTTGATGTAGAAAGCACCTTTCGAAATAGAATACCGGCAAGATTGTGAAAATCGTGGAATGAAAATACCGGAAGCTATAAATTTTCCGTTTTCTTAGGGCGCCACCTAGTGACCAATGGAATAGCTAATAAATGTTATTAAACTATTGGTAGTGCTGCTTGTACAGATACTGAATGATATTGGACCATTCACAAGTATTTACTTGATTTGCAGACATTTATTTTAATTTTTTTTAAAAGAGATTAAATGAGAGTGAACATGGTGAAAGGAGAATAAAAGTATTCCTTATGAATTGAATAACTTATTTTGAGTGGTCTTGTGTAAATATGTTTTTTTAATATATTCAATCAAACTTATGTATTTCATGTGATATAATATGTACATGTATATATACCAACATACAATCAAACTTGAGTAAGTTTTAAACTTTTTTTAATCAAAAGATCTTTTTTTTTCCCACACACTTATTTTTATATATTTTTACAACTTAAAAGAAATATAACAATTGTTTTTCTTTATATCATCCATAGTTTAAGGTTTGATTACATAGTACATAATACTCAATTTGTTGGTGCTCAAAAGATATCATATCTACCACATAATTGTTCAAGAAAAAAAATGTTTTCATATTATACTGTTTTTTTATATTCTATTTATCAAAATTGCTATTGCAATATAGATCTTGTATCCAGCTAAACTGTCTGCCTGTCTGTCTAGAGTTAAAGTATATCACCTCAACATATACATAAAAAAAGAAACTAGAGGTTATTGTTATACCCTAACAAAGTTCAGCAGAGTGTATTAGTATATAGAGATCAATTTGTCTGTCTAACTCTCTGTGTTTATTCATTATTTCATTAAATCGGAAAAAGTTATCTCCAATTCTATTGTCTCATGAATACATCTAAATACAAAATCGAATCATAATGCATATGTCGATGCATTAGTAATACATTATAACAGTAATGCAATGAACTGTTAAATACCAAATTTTAATAAGCATATTTAAAAATAGCATATACATGCAAAGCAAGAACATATGTGCAAACAAAGCATAAAGCACTTTCTAAAGCAGACAATACAATAAGCAAAACGCACATAGATTCAACATAACATAACCTACCTCACAGGTATTTGTGAAGGCTTGAATACAATTAAAGTACGATCACATCAGGTTGATGCCGACATGGTAGGTCATCAATATGGAATATACCTGCAGTACAAATATTAAATTCATAACTAACCTAATCTGCATATCAAAATAAGATAGTTATTATCTTTATCAATTTATGACTTTATTTAATATCTGAAATTATTATAAAACATTCATTCCATAAAATTCAATAGTTTAATCCATTTACTGAAATTTAGCTGTTTTATATAATTTACTGTTTTAACCATAAAAGCACAATTATTAAAGAGATTTAAAGTTCTTTTAAGTTTTCTATTGTTACACTTACATATCAGATCTACACATCATTCAAACATGCATTTATTCATAACATTCGTAAATCATGCATACATTTAATTAGAAGGATAGATAATTAATATATTAGTAAAAGAAGAATAACTGACTTTATAAATAGGAAAACCAAACTCCAAATAGAATATAATATTACAATTTACTAGACAATGAAAATGGTGTCCATTACACAAAGTGACCATGTAGAAATGTAAAGTTCCCGCCAAAGAATTGACCACTAATCAATACCAATAAAACACAATTGAAACACCTGATAAAAGTCACACCTGAGCGAACCTGAAATATACACTCCGTATAGTTTTACCATGCAATAATATAATACTACAGTATTACTTATATATAAAATACATATATCCTAAAATAACACTTTACCACACACTCCCCTAAGCTGTAAAATGACGTCCCGTTATTTCCAACTAGTGGTGGTTGACAATGTCCAATATGGTCCTTGCTGCATCTCTCTCTAATCCAGTTGCTTTAAATAACGGCGTCTGGGCCAAAGACGAGATGTAATCAGCTTTCTGTCGCCCCTCTGGAATACTAGTTCGTCCAGCAACAGCCATACTTGTCTCGAACTGTCCAGATCGAAACCAAGCAGGTGGTCTTCGTTCCCTTCCAGAACGTCTGATTTCTACCGGTGGTAATTCGTCAGTATCCTGATGTACATCATCATCATCAATAGTAGTATCTTCTGATGACATACTCTCAGCATCTTTGGAAGCGCTTCCAGTAGGTCCAGTCTCTTCAATTTGGGCGTCCCCAGAAAGACTTGTTACCTCATCACTAATATCTGCGTTAGCATCGGAGTCTTCAGCAAGAGATGATTCGCTGTCCGCTGTTAACACAAATCCAACCTCGGAGTCCTCTGAAATAGTTGATGCTGTGTCATCAGCTGAATCCTCCTTGGTTGCATGAACCACTGGTAGTTTCTGTTGCTTACTAGCACGCGGGCGTGGAGTTGGTCTCTGTTAAGTAGTTTGTAACTCTACTGGTTCCTGGTCTCTGATGTAGCCGACTGGAAGAAGTAGGTTTCTATGTAGTTTCTTTGTTTCCCCCTCTCCATCTTCCCGGATAACGGTGAATACAGGAATTTCTTGATTTGGCTGATCCAAAACAACATATGGTATATCTTCCCATTTATCAGCCAACTTGTGTCTGCCATCGAAGTATACAATCTTCACCAACACTCGATCACCCTCCTGTAAAGAAGCTCCTCTGACTCGAAGATCGTATGCTTCCTTCTGTGTTGCTTGTGCTTTCTTGGATGCTTCTGATGCCAGTTGGTATGCAGAAGAAAGTCTATCACGAAGACCTTTGATGTACTTTGTTGCTGGCATCTTGGTGTCTTTATGAAGTCCAAAAGCTAAGTCAATCGGTAAACGTGGCTGTCGTCCAAACATGAGGAAATACGGTGCAACCCCTGTTGACTCGTGACGAGTGCAGTTATAGGCGTGAACCATGGGTGCAACGTAAGCTTTCCAGTTAGACTTCTTCTGTCTATCTAGTCTACCAAGCATCCCCATCAAGGTGCGATTAAACCTCTCTAGCATAACATTTCCCATGGGATGGTATGGTGATGTTCTGGATTTCTTCATCCCAGTCTTTGATCACTTTGCTTTCAAAATTCGCTCCTCTGTCCGAGTGTATACGTAGCGGAATTCCGTAGTGAACGATGTAGTTGTCAAAGACTGCTTGGGCAGTAGTTCTGGCTGTTTGATTCCGTGTTGGTATATCCTGGGCGTATCTGGTAAAGTGGTCCATGATGATAAGTACATCTTCGTATCTTCCTTAAGAACGCTCAAGTTTCAGGAAATCAATGCAAACTAGCTCTAGTGGAAATCTGGTGGTAATGCTGACCAAGGGTGCAACTTAACTGCTAGCTGGTGTTTTCCTTTTCAAACATCTACTGCACTGTCCTATCCAATCATCAACTGCCTTGTCCATTCCTGGCCAGTAGAATCTGTCACGCAGTAGTGATAGTGTTCTATCATTGCCTGGATGGCCCATATCATCATGTAGTGCCTCAAGGACAGTCTTTATATGTGCAGATGGTAATACCAGCTGTGATTTCCTGTCATCACTAATCATCACGTCTCTGTATAATACGTCATCTTTGAGAATAAGGTGTTGAAACTGTCGCAAGAGTAATGATGATCCAACCTCTGCTGTTGTAGGTTTCCTTCCTTCTTTAACATATCTCACAAACGGCGCTATTTGTGAATCCATGGCTTGTGCTTGTTCCCAATCGATGATATTTTCATCTTTGTATTCATCTTCATCATCATCAGATTGCACTACATCTGGGTTCACAGCTAAACTCTCGATGAATGTGTTCGGAAGCTGTGAATTACAGATAGCCTGTACGGATTCTATCGATATGACTTCTCCACTATCTATACTTTGTGCATCTGGAATTCGGCTGAGTCCATCTGCGTCTCCATTTTTCTTTCCAGGTCGATACAAGATGTTGAAGTTGAAGTCTGCAAGGCTGTGACCGATTGCATCGAGTTTAGCCGTGGTCACACATATGTCATGGGGTTGTTGTCTGTCATGACTGTTGCTCATTGCTGCCAAAGAGGTAATCCCTGAACTTCTCACAAACAGCCCACTTCAAAGCAAGGAATTCCAACTTGTGTGGTGGATATCTCTTCTCTGACTTTGATAAACTTCTGCTGGCATAGCTGACAACCCTCAAATGTTCTCCCTGCTTCTGGTACAATACAGCTCCAAGTGCAAATCCTGATGCATCTGTATGTAGCTCCTATGGAAGATTGCTAATGGCATATCCAAGTATAGGTGCTGACACAAGTCGTTCCTTTAGTGTTTCAAACGCTTTGTCTTGTTCGGGACCCCAGTGCCATGGTTTCTGCTCATGTTTCTTTACTTTCTTTTTCATCGGATTCGGCATCAATTCTGTGAGTGGCTTACTGATGTTGCTGAAGTGTCGAATGAAGCGACGATAATATCCGACGAATCCAAGAAATCGTCGAACATCTTCGGGACTGGTGGGCTTTGGCCAATTCACTACTTTATCTGTTTTGGCTGGGTCAACCTCTACACCGTCCGCTGAAACAATATGGCCGACGTACTTCACCTTGGTCTTGAAGAATGAGCACTTGTCTGGTGCAAGCTTCATGTTGTGTTTCCGGATTCTGTCAAATACTAGGCGGAGATTGTCCAAATGCTCTTCATATGTTCTGTCAAAGATAATGACGTCGTCTATAAAGATGCAGCAGATCTTAAGGTGTAAATCTGACAAACATTCCTCCATCATTCTTTGGTAGGTTGCAGGCGAATTGGTCAAACCAAACGGCATTCTGTTGTATTCGTAAAACCCGAGTGGACCCACTGTGAAGGCGGTTCTTTCCTTATGTTGTTCTAGGATCTCCACTTGGTGATACCCGCTCTTCATATCAACGCATGTGAAGTATGAGCTGCCTGCAAGAGCAACAAAAAGGTCTTCAATCCTAGGCAAAGCATAGCTGTCTTTTTTCGTAATTCTGTTCAGCTGACGATAATCCGTACATAGGCGTAGTTTTCCATTCTTCTTTCTTACCAGAACTACATTTGAAGCATAAGGACTATGTGAAGGTCTAATAGTTCCATTTCCCAACAACTGTTTTAGATGTGCCTTCACTTCATCATACATGGCTGGTGGTATACGCCTGTATCGTTGTTTAAACGGATGTTCCTCTAACAAATCTATTCGATGTTTCACTGTAGTGTTGCCAATATCTTGATCATTCTTAGAAAAGATGTCTTCGTATGGCTTAATAAAATCTTTCCCTATCTTCAACTGCTCTTCTGTTAAGTCAATGGTGTTGATTTCCACTTGATCATTAATGGGTATCTTTGCTTCAGTATCTTCTGTTTGATGTTCAATACAGACTGGTTGTATTTCGCATAATACTGCTCTTGGTTGAATGGTAATGGTGCGTGATGTTACATTGGCAAGTTGTACGTCTATCTTTCCGTTACTTCTGTACTTGAATTCTATAAGTGATGGTTCTACTTCAAGATCATTGCAGTTGGGTTGTAAAGTTGATGGAAGAAGCATAGCTGGTGTTGTACTATATGGTAGTTCTTTGTCGATATAACCTGGTATCTGAACCGTTGAATTTGGCTTGATGGTAACTGGCTTGCCAATAGCATTGTTGATAACAGCAAATGTGTTATTGTGACGTTGAAGTTCCTTTTCTCTGAGTGTGATAGTTCTAAAGGTATGGTACCATGAATTGCTGAGTTTTGATGTTTGTAAATACCTGTTGCCATGTTGCAGTTGCAATAACTTCATGATGTGTTGTAGGATATTAGTTCCAATGAGTAGTTGTACTTGGGTGTTGTATGTACTGTATGGAATCACCAATATAATGCATGGGTATCTTTCAGTCTGAAGTGGTATCTGAAGTTCTGTTTCTATGTATCCTTTATATGGCAGTTGCTGTCCATCTGCACACTCTATATCTAATAAGGTGTTAAGTTGTTGAAGTGTCAAATCAATTAAGTTGTTGTTGTAATATGTGTGGCAGTCTGTTGAAACTGTTAATCCAGTGTCAAGAAGACTCTTAACTGTTCTACCATGTAGTATTACCTCAGTTTCTGTTGGGCTTCCAAATAATCCTGGTGGTACTTGTGTAGAAGGACCTGTCGTAGTTGACTCTGACTCGCATAAGCCTAATGGTGGTCCTGACCCATAGACTTCTTGTAGTTTAAATTTTTCTTTCCATCTAATATTGCTGTACAACCAATCTTATAGTGTCCTGGTAATCCACATCGAAAGCATTTCTTTTCTTCCTGGTGTTGATAATTTGAAGTTAAAGTAGCTTGTGGTGTAGATGACTCATGATATCCCTGCTGCTGTCCATGTCCTCCTCTTCTGTTGTACTGTCCTTGATTTCTGTTGAAATATCCTCTATTGTTCCTATAACCTCGACCTCTAATTGATCCTCTTCCTCTAAAATCTGTTTCCCATCTATCCATCCTGGAAGTAAGTTGATTAATCAATCCTTCAAATTTATTCATCTGTGAATCCTGTATTGAAGTATCAGAAATTGTAGTTGCTTTGGCTGGTTGTGGCTTATGAGATGATAACTTCCTCTCCTCATGATCTGTTTCTATCTGTCTAAGTTCAACTCTGAGCTCATCAAAATCCTTTATGGTGTCAAACTTATGGCCTGATATATCCTTTAATTCTGTCTTCAAACCAGTCCATAGCCTATAATGTAGCATGCCATTTCTTTCTTTTTGTTGTACTTATCCTCTATCTACTGCTCGACCAATGATGTTTTCTAATCTACAACTCCATTTAGTAACTGTCTCAGTATCACCTTGTCTGGCTCGGTAGAACTGAGCAAGTAAATCCTCCTTTTTCTCCACAGCTCCATATATAATGTCAAGCTTGTGCAAGATATCTGGTAAACTGGCTTTTGCTCCAAGGTGCATGGCAACCATTCCTGCATCTCCTTTCAGTGATCGTCTAACAGCATAACTGATGTTCTCTTGGTCGTACAATTTATCAGCCATCAATCCAGTAACTTCATATTTCCAAAGTTCATAGCTGGTTTCACCTTTGGTGTTGTTTCCAATGAAGTTAAATATCCTGGGTGGATCTCTGTACTTGGTATGTTTGGATGGTTCATCTTTCACTTTCAGTTTAGACTCCTCAACTTTATAGCCAAACATTTCTTATTGAATTCTTCAATATCTTTTGGGTGTTTTCCCACCTCTTTCTTCAATAATTTCAACAGAGCAATATCTTCAGGTGCAATTTCTTCTGTATCTGCCATGTTGATATATATTTGTTTCACTTATAAGTGATTTGTAAATAAAGATTCACTAAAAAGTGAATAAAGAACACAAAATTCAACTCAATATGAATAATGAAAAAAAAAAAAAAAAAGTTTTCACTCAAAGTTGATAATAATAAACTAAATATTCTGAAAAGGAAATGATATATAAACAATAACCAAAATGTAAATAATGAAAAATAAATTAAGACAATTTTCACTAAAGAGTGACGAAATAAGTTTCTCGATAAGTGCTTAAGTAAATACACTAATAAGTGCTTAAATAAAGAATATAAAAATCAAAATTCAAATTATCTGAAAAGAAAAATGTATAAATTAATCCTAAGTCAAATGTAAATAGCAATAGACAATAAATACAAATGAAAATACAAGTAAATATATATATATGTCTGAAACTAAATAAAGTATAAGTCAATCAAAATCACACAGTATAGTGCTAAACAAAAAAAATATATCAGATAATCAGATAATAAACCAATAAAAAATCTGCTTACTAATGTACGCTATCTGAAATTCTAAATTTTAAGTATAGTATAATACTAAATATCATTCACTCAATGTACCAATGACTATCAGAAATTCCTAATAAAAAAAAAATAAAGATATTAATAACTACAAAGAAAATCAATGTATTAATAAATGAAAAGCAATTCAAAATAATCACTATATATAAACAATACTAAAGAAAATAACACAAATCAATATAAGAAATATATATATGTAAACACAATGACTTACCAACTATATGCAAAACCTGAACTTGTATATGAGTTGTAAAGCTTGTACGTCTACAAACCCATGTCAGACAAGTATGATATCAAATCAAAGGGGAAAAAAATATAAATAAATATGCAAGTTAAATATATACAAATGAATATACAGACAACTATATATAAATACAACTAGGACAATATAATCGCAAAATAACTCTACTGTATCACTGTTCCAATCTACTCAAGTCAAAGTACAACTAAACTAACAACAAACTATACCAAGCTAACCTAAACCAACCTAAATAACTCTCTCCACTAAAGACTAAGTCCAAGAAATAGTAATAGCAAAGTTAAATATAGTATAAGTGCCTTTCCTAGATATGGTGTACTATGGTGGATAAGTAAGGATGGTAAGTATGAAGGTTAAATAATCAAGTGTTAATTGTACTACACAAGCTCACTGATCGCAATTAAAGTTTTAAAGTTTAAACTTTTAATTAAAAATTTAGATTCTAGAAAAGTTTAACTACTTCATCAAATGTTAAATATAACAAATATCAATGACAATTGTACACAAACAGATCAATTTCACAATACAGTAAATATAGAATTAAACATGAATGAAAATTTTGACAAAGTTTTTTTTCAAACTCAATTAAAGTTTCTAATGGCAATTTTCAAATGAACAAACAATTATGATCGGTTTATACAATACATATGACAAACACTACAACATATATAAACATATTCACAGTACTGACCCATCAATGAATTCACAATCCAAGTTGATATCCACATGAATCCAATTTCTGAACGTGCTGAATGTTGACACCGGAAGCTAAATAAATGTTACTGGTCAGTCAATATACGTAGGTAGATTTGTGACGTAGAATTATCGATGACGCGCACACAGGTAGAACACAGGTGACATCAACTGATTTGATCTGTGACGAAATATTATATATTGTAATCCAAAATAAATACCCTGTAATAACAATACATTATATTAATGGATGTAATATAATTAAGTAACTATATAAAAGATTTAAAACATTATGTTAACAATTATGAACAAGGAAACTGTTTACTTTTCCAAGCATTTCAATAATAAAAGAATACTATATAATTTCATTAAATCGGAAATAGTAATCTCCAATTCTATTGTCTCATGAATACATCTAAATACCAAATCTAATCATAATGCATATGTCGATGCATTAGTAATACATTATAACAGTAATGCAATGAACTGTTAAATACCAAATTATAATAAGCATATTGAAAAATAACATATACATGCAAAGCAAGAACATACGTGCAAACAAAGCATAAAGCACTTTCTAAAGCAGACAATACAATAAGCAAAACGCACATAGATTCAACATAACATAACCTACCTCACAGGTATTTGTGAAGGCTTGAATACAATTAAAGTACGATCACATCAGGTTGATGCCAACATGGTAGGTCATCAATATGGAATATACCTGCAGTACAAATATTAAATTCATAACTAACCTAATCTGCATATCAAAATAAGATAGTTATTATCTTTATCAATTTATGACTTTATTTAATATCTGAAATTATAATGAGATGTGGAATCAGTAACAATGAAACATCTATCCATCTATTTTTTAGCATTCATAAGGTCTTTACTTTGACAATGAGAAAAACTTATACCGTATACTAGTACGTAGTCGGCTGTAAGAGATCCAGAAAAAAGTAAAGTAATTTATAATAAAACCATTTACGAAGAACTTATATGACAGACATGCAGTAGCCAACGACAACCACTGAACTACAGGTCCTTGACTTAGGACAGGATAATGACAAGTACTGCAGGCTTAAACATGTGTGAAATATATTTCCTGCATTTTGTATCGCTCTATTCTGTCCGGCCTTTTTTCGTTTATTAATTTATCCTTTTTTTTTTCATAAGCTGTCACCCTGCCTTTTTTGGGCCAAGTTTCTCATTCTTCCTTTTTTTTTACTCAAAACTCCTGTCCTGCATTTTTAAAATTTAATCCAATTTCCACAAAACGTTTAAGGAATTAATAAAATACAAAAATATATGCATAAGGTGGTGTTAAGGTGTAAATGCAAAGTCATTATGCAATGCTTTTGAAACTCTTCAGGGATGTTCAACCGGTCAGTAGTGAGTCATATTTTACACAAACCTCTTATCGTTCTGAACATACATGAAATATTTGCCACTGGACGTTAATTAACCATCAATCAATCACAAACCCCTTATAAGGAAACTGTTCAAGTTAAGACAAAGTTAGAAGGAAATAAAGGAAGAAAATACATGCCTTCGAAGCTATATTATCGGGAGTAAATTTTCTAAAACTATAATGCATCATGTTTCAAGTTGAAATTCTATAAAAATCGTGATTTAGGTGTTTTAAAACAGACCCCGTTTGATAAAAATTTAGGTGGCAAGCAACTGGATCAATATACATACACTACTTAGTTTGCTTTTCATAACTATATAAAAATGACCAGTTACATATATATTCACGATTAGGTACATAAAACAGAATACATAAGATTATTTGCAAGGTCTATTAATGGATCGCCGAGGAATTCACTCACATATGTACCCCGTGTCTCCGTTGCCTGCTCATCTACTGCATGTATATGACCGTCCCCCCCCCCCCCCCCCATTTTTTTGCATTAGAGTTTCATAAAAATATTATGGAATTTATTAATATCTATTTCTTATATTTCTTATGGTACAAATGTTATTGAATATTCGTTCCATACGGAATTGCCTCCAGAAGGATCAATGCAGTTTTTAAATAATATTCAATGTAAACATAGGTAATCTATTTCGAGTTTTGACACAGTCCCCACATTTAAAGTGTAAGTTGTCAACCTCAGCGTCGTGAATATACCATTTCGTAACATGTCTATTAACATGTCAATGATAGGATTTGAATCTCATATAAATGACTAAGGCTCATACAGAGGGTGGTCTGAGGGGCCCTGATCCCGAAATCCCAGGCTTAAAAACATGACATCCCGAGGGGCGTATTTTAACAAAATTCATATCTCGACATCCCGAAATTAAAAAAATAAATATTCCCGCATCCCGTAAAGATCAATCCCGAAATCCTGAGCTTAATTACACCCGATCCCGACGTCCCGAATAAGTCCTGCATCCCTCTAATCTCCACCCTACTTTCATTTTGGTCAAATCACTACTTTCACTTTCAACAATAAATTTGTATGCCCATTTATGGTCCGCTAAAGTCAAAATAACAACTAACACATATAATGATGATGCAGGCCACAGATGTGACAGTTTATGTTTCAAAATCAATCATATCAAAAGATACATGTATAAAATTTGCATACACTACAATTATAAGTACTAATTATGAATTTAAATATACAATACTATCATTACAGTCTGAACCAATGAGCATATTATGTAATAAATGAAAAGACAAATGTCATCAATTATTGAAATTGAATTTTTTGTCAAGTCAATCAATTTAGAGTTATCTCCCCTTGACTATAAAATTTGTTAATAATAGTGTAACATTTCAACTTTTGGGAGCAGATACCGCTCTTTTTGTCCTCATCCAATTCAACAATTAACAAACCTCTTTTCAAGGTGGAAGAAGGGGAGGGGTAGGGGATTAAAATATTTTTTTAAAATTGAATGTCACCAAATTTCTTTGTGTTCTTCCTTTGGCAGCTATTTGGAAAAGAGGCTGGATATTAAAAAATGTGCTTGAAGTAGCGCCCCCTTATCAATTGCAAAATTCCAATGAGTTTCAAGTTAGATAATCACATATGTACCATCCGTAACTATTTTCTACATATTTCTAAAATTTACAAAACATGACAACACAAGACTGGATACAATTAAAATTTAGTCTTTCATTGTACCATAAAGTCACCTATGCTGCGCATAAGTGTATTTATGGTCTGCTAAAGTCAAAATAACAACTAACACATATTATGATGATGCAGGCCACAGATGTGACAGTTTATGTTTCAAAATCAATCATATCAAAAGATACATGTATAAAATTTGCATACACTACAATTATAAGTACTAATTATGAATTTAGATATACAATACTATCATTACAGTCTGAACCAATGAGCATATTATGTAATAAATGAAAAGACAAATGTCATCAATTATTGAAATTGATTTTTTTGAAAAGTCAATCAATTTAGAGTTATCTCCCCTTGACTATAAAATTTGTTAATAATAGTGTAACATTTCAACTTTTGGGAGCAGATATCGCCATGACGTATGAAGCTCTTATGGAGCTCTTATGGAGCTGAAAACACTGCCCCGGGAATGAGGTTAAAATCTGTACAAAAATGTTACTTTGACGTTTTTTACCACTCGCGGTCTTATATCTTTAGATGCCAGTTAAGTCTTATAATTATGTAGTCCTATTTCCGATTAAGGTTCAAATCTGGTTAATCGACAAAAGAAAGACAAATCAATGTAGCAAATAAAAATCACAGGAATTGTATGAACTCATTAAAGGAGCGAGACGGGGTGGGTGTACAGGGAAAGCGTCTCCTGCTATGATAGCATCAAACGCCTTGATACACACTCCGTCAAAATTGCACAAACGTCTATGGATTATGATGAAGAATTATAGAATACTTCGCAAGATAATAAGAACCAAAAAGGATTCAAGTGTACAATCATCAATCAGGGAGAAACATCGGAATGGTTCGAAATAAAACTGATTTGAAGCAGAGTTATGTAATGTCAGGGTTTCTTATCAACCTAGCCAAATACTGTATCATGCAATTACTACTGCAGACACAGTCACAGGCTCTTAGGAACAGCATGCAACTTTATCACCGTGTTTAATCTTGACTTTGCTGATCTTTCATCAAACAAAGCTACCTTGATGGGAAAACGCAAATTTTAACAACAGAAGCTTGTAGTGCTGTAGTTTGAAGAAACATTGTATATTCGGGGATATTTGATTTCGTGGATTTGCCAGTCTATGCATACAAAGCCTATACAAAATTTGTTATTCGTTGAACGTTAAAATTCGTGGTTCATCAAACCCACGAAACCCACGAAATTGGTATCCAACGAATGATAATGAATAATCTCATCATAGATACCAGGACTAAATTTAGTAGGAGAAGAGGAGAGGTGTTTTTGATTATCTTAAAGCACAAATTGTCACATATATTATTTACAAGATACACATTTTTCAGAAAAAGAAGAAATATCAATAAAAAATACAAGATACATAGGATAAAAAAAGAAGATCAAGGAAATCTGTTAGGAATTGATATTGAAATTGAAGGAAATAGAATAACTTTGATAAGCTTATATGGTCCAAATAAAGATTCACCTGAACTTTATTCTAGAGTAAGTGATACAATAGAAGTCTTGAACAACCAATCAGTTTAAATAACTGGAGATTACAATTAAGTCGAAAACCAAAATATTGATACTTATAATTACCAAAATGTAAATAACCCAAAAGCCAAAGAGTGAGAGAAAGTTTTAAATATAATAGAAAATTATGATTTAACAGATCCCTATAGGGAATTGTACCCTGAACTAAAAAAAATTACATGGAGAAAAAATAATCCCATTAAACAAGCAAGATTGGCAAGATGAACATGATATACACATTCTCAACCGTTATAGATCCGATCACTCCCCAATAATGTTACATTTAAAGATGAATAACTTTATAATTGGTAAAGGTCTATGGAAATTTAACAGTTCACTTTATGACATTGAAAATTCAGCTGCTGTTAAAGAGACTATAAATAAAGTTAAAGAACAATATGTATCACTAGTATACAACAGAGAAACATTCGAAAAGATAAATGACTTAGAAATTCAATTTGCTATAAACGATCAACTCTTTCTAGAAACTTTATTGACAGAAATTAGAGGAAAATTAATTTCATATGCTTCTTTTAGGAAGAAACAAAAAGATAAAAAAGAAATAATACCATCAGAAGATATTAAAAAACTAAAAGAACAAATATTGACAGAAGAAATATTTATCTTGTTTATTGAAACTGAAACAAAGAAAACTGATCTAAAAGTAATAAGACAAGAAAAGATGAAGGGGTCCTACATCAGATCCAAAATTCAATGGATAGAAGAAGGGAAAAAACCTTCAAACTTTTTTCTAAATTTAGAAAGTAAACATTTTATTAATAAAACTATTCCAAAATTAGTCAATGAAAAAGGGGACTCTATCAGTGAGCAAGATAAAATATTAAAAGAAGCAAACAATTATTACAAAAGGCTATATACTAAAACATAAAGTTTGAATAATGTTAACCTAAATAATGAAATCCCTGATACTGATATTAAAAAAATAAATAATACCATTAAAGAAGCTTTGGAGGGTGAAATTACTTATGGTGAATTGACAACTGCTTTGCGAATAATGAAAAATGAAAAAAGCCCTGGGTCAGAAGGTTTCACAAATGAATTTTTCAAGTTTTTTTTAATAGATATAGGAAAATTTGTATTTCGGTCTATAATTAATGGTTACGAAAAGGGGGAATTATCAGTTACTCGAACACAAGGTATTATAACCTGTAAACCAAAGGGAGATAATCTAGACAGTTCATAAAAAATTGGCGACCAATAAGTTTACTAAATACCACATATGAATTAGCATCAAGCTGCATAGCTGAGCGTATACAATTAGTTCTACCTCAAATTATTCACAGTGATCAGACCGGTTTTATTCCGGGTAGATTTATTATAGGGGAGAACACTCGTCTTATCTACGATACATTTTTTCATACAGAACTAATAGTACTGCAACCAGAGGTCGTTTTTTAAAACTTTAATGGTCCGGAAGAACACACACCTAAATTATATATCGATGGAAAGAGGAAAACGTGTACAATAAGAAAAGTTGGGTCGTAAAAATCCAGAGTGGTCACAATTTTGTGAAATTGAGGTCAAAGGTCAGAGCTAAAATTATCAATATTTCAACTACAAGGACAAAAAGGAGAAATATTCTGATATTTATTCAATAGAATGCTACAAAAACAATTCGATCATAAGCATATGCCATAAACGATGTTAAAACGACAAATTTGACTACTTATATGAATAGCTGCCATTACAAAAGGGCGTTAATTTGGAACCTTCTGATTTTTTTCCATTTAAGACATGGCAAAAGAAGAAGTGGCCTTGTCCTTTTCACATCCATAAACTTTCATATTGCATATAGTGTTTCACTAAAGTATATTACAGAATTATTTTCTAAACTATTAAACACCAGTTTATCAAATTATTTCAATATTTGTTCTATCGTTGAAAAACACAAAATTCAAGCGCTGCAAAAGGGTTTTTAATTTTGCATCTTAAAGGTTGTGTATTTTGTAAAAATTAGTATCTACTTATAGATAAATACATATTGTGTTTTTGCAAAGTCAAAACAGATCAGTTATAACACAAAATATACTAAAG